>NC_041391.1:136338106-136415018 GCF_002162155.2 Triticum dicoccoides
GTCGCCGTCGCTGCACGCGCCACCCGTTCCCGGCCCGACCCCGTCGCCATCGCCGCACGCACCGCCCCTTCCCCAACCCCGTCGCCATCGCCCCGACCACACGCCGCCGCCTTCGGTCCGGCCGGCGGCGGCCTTTCCTCTTATTTTTTTGTGCATTTTATGTATATGTTCTCTGTGTATATATGTTCATATATGCAAAAGTTAGATTTTAGAAAAAGTTTATATCTGCAAAAGTTTATATCTGCAAAAATTTATACATATATGTAAGTATATATGTATGTATAAATGTATGTATGTGGGTACATGAGGGGGGTCGATATACCCCCTCTCCGATAGCATTTTTGTGCATTTTAGGTTAGTGTATATATATATGTTGATGTATATATATGCAAAAGATAGATTTTTAGAAAAAATACTATTTTTTCTGTTGATGATATGATGATGTTTTTTTTCATATATGTATTATTTTTTTAAGTTGTTAGTACATATCGATTTTAGGTTAGTGCATTTTATCACTGATTTTAGGTTAGTTGATCAATTTAGTGCATTTTATGTTTGTTGCATTCTAGGATAGTGCATTTTATGTTAGTGGAGAGGAAAAAGTAAAATAAGGAAAAGGAAAATAAGTAGAGAAAGAAGGAGAAGAAGAAGGAGAAGACGAGGAGAGGAAGAAGAGAAAGAAGAAGAAAAAAAGAGGAGAAGAAGAAGGAATAGAGGAGCTTCTTCTCCTTTTTTTTCTCCTCTTTTTTTTTCTTCTTCTTAATTTTTATCGGGAACGAGGGTGTCGAGGATCGGCGAGGGGTCGAGGGTCGGGAACTAGGGTAGAGGGTCGAGGGTCGTTAAGGGGTCAAGGGTCGAGGGTTTCAGGGTCGAGGGTTCAAGGTTTCTAGGGTTGAGGGATCGAGAGGGTCGAAGGAAGAAAAGAGGAAGAAGGAAGAGAAGAAGAAAAAGAATGAGAGGAAAAAGGAAAATAATAAGATGAAAGAAGAGGAGAGGAAGAAGAGGAGAAATAAATAAGAAGAGGAAAAAAGAAGAAAAAGAAGAGGAGAAGAAGAAAAAATAGAATTTTTTTCCTATTTTTTCTTCTTCTCCTCTATTCCTTTCTTCTTCTCCTCTTTTTTTCTTCTTCTTCCTTCTTCCTTCTTCCTCTTTTCTTCCTTTTCCTTAATTATTTTCCTTTCTCGTCGTTGTCGCGTCGTTGTCGATATAACCCCCTCGAGATAACTTCGACATGAGGGGCGGTCGATATAAATACCCCCCCCCCCTCGGCCCTCTCGCTTGACCAAAACTCTCGAGGACACCCAAACCCTAGAGAGAAAACGATGTTGGTCTCCTACCCCCTCCCGCCGCGCCCCTACCCAACAAATTAACTCTCTCGAAGTGTTGCTGTGTCGAGGCGACCCCAAACCCTAGAGAAGCAGTGTCGAGGCCACTAACATGATTCCTTATTGTGATTAGCTGGCTAGTTCTACGTTTGTCATCTGTACCATACATAAACATGTTGTAAATATTTGCAGAAACTATGGAGCACTGCCGAGACGAAGAAACAGAAGCGATATTGAGGGACATAATCGCAAATGGAAGGGATGAAGTTGCGTCATTTCTCCTCGACACTGTTGGTCAGCTGGAAGAACGGGGTGAAGAAGAGGGCTATGTTCATGATGGCTTTGGCCCATTAATGCCGGTACAAGAACAGGACTATGTTCATGATGGCTCCGATGACACAATGGAGGAACAAGAAGGAGACCGTGCTGACTGCTCCGGTGACCGAACCGAGCCCGGCTAGGTATATATATATATATATATTAGTTAAGCCCGTGCTGACTAGTTAATTGATGCTTCCATTATTTTGGTATATGTACACATATTAATTACTCTCGTCTTTCTTCCTTATAATTTCTAGCCCTCCGGATCGAGCACAACTTCGGTAAGGAGACGAGGCCCGAAGAAAAAGTTGAGCTCGGATGAAAAGTTTGAGATCATAGAAATCGCGCCCAACGGCGAACCGATTGAACCCATCCGGACAAGGAAGGCATTTTCTGCTCAGTGCGGGGTTCTTGTTAGGGACAAGATCCCGATCAGCATCCAGCAATGGTATAAGCCTAAGGAGGAAGACCCTGAGGTGTCTTATGTCAATGATATGCAGAAAGAAGATCTTTGGACTCAGCTGAAGGCAAATTTCACCCTACCGTCAGAGGAGGATCTGGAGAAGCCAGTTAAAGAGGAATTAATCAAGTCTTGTGCTCTTAAGAAGATGGCAACCCTAATGAGGAGGTGGAGGAAAGAGCTGAACCAGTTTGTCAAAAATAAAAAGACACCAGAATTCATCGGCAAATATGAGAAGATCAAAGATCACTGGCCCACATTTGTGGCCCACAAGACATCGGAAAAGAGTAAGAAGATGTCGGAGACAAACAAGAAAAATGCTGTGAAGAAGACGCTTCACCATCGCACGGGGTCAGGTGGCTACCTGCAAGCCCGGCCTAAGTGGTCCAAGGCTGAGAATGATCTGCTTGAAAAAGGGATCGAACCAGAGACAATGAGATGGCCAGACCGTTACCGGACTTGGTTCTTTGGGTCTGGCGGAACCTTGGACCCTGTAACAGGGTTTTGCCACTGGACGGACAAGCAACTGGATATACCAGTCAAGAACCTTCGACACTATATCGATGCAGCACAGCGAGGGACGTTTCTTCCAAACAGGGAGAAGGATGAGCTCACAATGGCCCTTGGGAATCCTGAGCACCTTGGACGGACACGAGGCATGCCAGGCTCCATTCCGTGGAAGGTTGGTTTTCCAGACGCAGGGGGTTACAAAACCCACGAGAGGAGGAAGAAACTGGAGCAGGACCAACTGCAGGCGCTGCTTGGAAGGGTAATGGGGCTAGAGGATCGAGAAGAGGAACGAGAAGCAGCAGATCACAGCAAACGACTTGACGAAGCTTCCCCCGAAGCTACCCCGCCATCTCAGCGGAGAAGCAGCGTGGTTTCCACCGAGCTGCTTCAGCCGGAGCATGTCTTGACGGCTCCTGCCAGCTATCCCGTGGATGGTATCACGGAGTCTCAAAATTGCCACATGATGGCGCGATGGATGACTTTGAAGGTCAAGGCGGCTGTTGGCCAAGTTTATCCTACTGGACCCGGCACAACTTATCACTGCCAGCCGATTCCAAAAGGATATGCTACGGTGATGGTGGATGAAATAACGGAGGGATTTGAGGACCTCGTGCTTGACCACCCTACCGGTGAAGGGGAGACTAGGCTGGGTTCTGCTTTGAAGACTCCATGCCTATGGAAGAAGGAGCTCATCAACCTTCTGAACTGGACGCCTCTGCCTCCTCCTCCTGCTCCGGCGAGTCAGGGCACTCCGCCTCCTCCACCGCCTCCTCCTCCGGTGAGTGACGATCAGGGTACGCGTGGCAGCACTCCGCCTCCTTCTCCGGCGCATGGCGGCACTCCGCCTCCTTCTCCGCCTGCGCCGGCGCTCCCGAGCAGCTAGCAGCATCCTCCTTCTCTGCCTCGCCAGCAAGGGCGGAAGAGACCCGCCGCCGCCCCGGCTGCTCCGGCGCGTCGTACTCCTTCTCCTCCGCCTCGTAAGCAAGCACGAAAGAAGACAGACGCCGCAGCCGCTCCGTCTGCTCCGGCGTCTAGCAGCACAACCAGAGGCGGGAGGCAATACAAATACGGTCCATCATCTCTCAAGCCTCTAGAGAAGTTACCGTACGAGAGGTCTGAGGAGGAAAACGATACGATTGTGCAGACCCATGTGAAGGAGTTCTTTGAAGGGATGAAAGCAAAGAGACATCCACCTCCGGAGGAGAAGGTAGATCCGGTGAAAGCAAAGCGCACTATCGATGCCCTGAGGAAACCACCAAAGTCTCCGCTGAGAACCAACTATGAGCGCATTACTGAATAGACATATCTCCAAGCCCAGCGGTCGGGAACTACTGTCAGTGCTAAAAGGTCAAAAGAATGAGCAAAGAGGAAAAAAATTGCCCAGCTCGGTGAAGAAGCACATCAATCGTGCGCCCCGCTCAATGTGTCTAATGCTCCGGGGACGGTGGCCGGTTATGGCAATCTTGACGATTACCTGCCTGACGATGCACTTCCTAATTTCTTGGAGGTGGACGAACACAGATACGAGTACGGGAAGCCTCTCGTCAAAGATGAAAAATCTCTGACAACAATGATGCGAAGATTCCATAATTGGTACATGGAAACCTGCAGAGAGTCTGAGGGTAAGAATGCTTTGTATCTGCATATTAAAGAGGAGCACGATCTCGTTGCAAATGATCTGTTGACTGTTTCATTTGAGGAGTTCTTCGAGTTCTTCAATCAAAAGGCCCTCGATAAATTAATGGTCTTTTGCTACTGCCTGTAAGTACTATTTCTGTCATTAAGTCTCTATATATAGCTCGGCTCTTTCATTGCATGTATTTATAATTAATTATCCTCAATATATTATGCAGATTGAAGATTGTCGAGTGCAAAAAACAAGAAATTTATGATATTGGGTTCATTAACACAAATATCATAGATGTATTTCTGGTTGAAAAGAACGTCAAAGAGGCCGAGGACAACTTGCTACGATCGTTGATAAAAAATCAAAACAAAGATACCATACTCTTTCCTTACAACGGCCCGTGAGTGTTACTGTCGTGTGCATATTCGGTTTGCCTTATTACTCAAGCGAGGTTATAGTAATGTAATTGATGAGTTATGCATGCGTTCGCAGGTACCACTATATTCTTCTGGAGATTAAGCTTGAGCGTGGACTAGTAACCGTCTTAGACTCGAGACGGAAAGATCCCAAAACCTATGCGGACATGACTGAAATGCTCAGCAAGTAAGTTCAATCGATCATTATCGCACCATATCGGCAACTTTTTGTTCATTTCCTGATATCTCAAGTAATAATAATTATTTTCTTTGTCTTGCAGGGTTTGGAAACAGTTCACCGCAGAAGCTCTGGGACTGCCGAAGGAGTTGCGATATACATACCCGAAAGTAAGTACTACTGGCTAGCTAGTTGCGCGCATCTCCCGTTGATTCTATAGCTGTACTTTCATCAATGCCATTTATATGCTTCATTATCGGTTTGATTGACCTCTATTTCTCGTAAAGTGCTTGTGGCAGGAGGAAGGGATTGATTTCTGTGGATACTACGTGTGCGAGTTCATCCACACCGCGACTTTGAAAAACAAGCGGGGCTACTCTAAAAGACAATATGAAGTGCGTAAGCAATAATATTCACAATTTCATTTTATTACACCATAATTTCTGTTGAGTTTCATTCATATATATGTATTAATTAACCCCCTTCTTCAAATTAGACGTGGCAGATGCGGAATGAACTCCTAGAACCAGATCGCATGAAAGCAATTCAAGAGGAATTGGCGGGATTCTTTCTTGACCACGTCATCAGTAAAGCCGGAGAATACCATGTGGAAATTGATTTCAAATGCTAGGGGTTTGTAATTAAGAGATCTTATACATATTGTACATGTATGTAGCCAGTAGCGTCGGATACATGATACGAAAACTTGTTGTTCGACTAATCTCTCGGAGAAGGAGAGGTCGATCAATCACTTCTCTCGGTATGCATGACGAACTTCTGTACTGAATGGTTCTGTCGATCACTTATGTATATATAGTACATAGCATCGACCAAGCACGGACATAAGAGAGGACACTTCTCTCTATTACTTATCTAGCTAACACAATATATGAAACACCTAAATTAACCCCCCAAAACCCCCAACCCCCCCTCCTTTCAAAAAAAAAAAACAAAAAAACCCCAACCACTGGAATGCTGATGCGTGGATGCCTTTTGGTCCCGGTTGGAGCCACCAACCGGGACCAAAGGCCCCCTGACTAGACTCGGCGCACAGGGCCACGTGGAGGCACATTGGTCCCGGTTCGTGTTTGAACCGGGACTAATGGGTGAAGGTATTAGTAACGACCCATTAGTCCCGGTTCATGAACCGGGACTAAAGGCCCTTATGAACCGGGACTATTAGGTGTTTTTCTACTAGTGTGGGGGTGCTCCTTGGGAAACCCATCGAGGTTGATCAAGACTCGCTGTCTGTTCTTGGACCAGATCGGCTTCGGGTCTGGTGCGTGGATCCGATCTGCATCCGTGGCTTTTGTTGACGTTTTTCCGGCGGCAGGTGGTTTTCGTCTTCGGGTCCGGGTGGAGGGTGCTCCTAGTCCTGTTTCACCTCCTCCTCCCCCTCCACCCCCGGCCTGTAGCGACGATGATAAAAGCAAGGATTGTGATGGGGGCCTTGAAGACTCGATGCATGGCACGGATCCTCGCTTCACCCAGTCCGCTTGGGATGGGATGTCCCTGCTGAGCAAGAGCTGACGAAAGATTGTGCTCCAGCTCCGGCGGGCGGTGGGGTCCAGGGCTCCGTGCCAGGATTGGGTGGTGGGGCTGCGGCCGCGGGTGGGTCGAAGGGCACCCCTCTTTCGGCGGCGTGTTCCAACCTTCTCGCTCGCCCCACCTCCCCTTCGCCGTCAGGCATTGAAGACTTACCCCTGGCTGGTCCGTCAGCGGCCAAGAAGAGGAAGAAATCGTCGGTGAAGAAGTTCTCTGCGAAGAGCAGGGCGTCTGGGGATTCGAGGCAGTCCGCGGCTGGGCTTTGCCGCCGGCTGGAGGTGGATTTGGGGGCGGCCTCGGGCCCGTCTTCGGCGGCTGCTTCTCCTGGCCGGGCCCCCCCTGTGCCTGTTCGGTCCCCTGCTTCTACCGCCCGCAAGAGTGGCCGTGTCTCCAACAGTGGCGAACGTGTGTTTGACCGGGCGGCTCGGCGTGCGGCGGCGCGGGATCTCCCCCCCTCAGGTTCGGGCTCTACTCCGTCGCCTTCCCCTCTTTTGGTTTCGTCTCCTGTTAGATTAGTTTTACCTTCCCAGTCTGATGAGCAGCTTTTTAAGATTTTAGATGATGTTGGGATTTGTTTAGACTCTAGTTTGGGTTCCCCTTCTTCCTTACTTGAGGTGATTAGAGCTAACGAGCTAGCTCAGGCTGACATTGCGAAAGCCAAGGAGGCTGGGGTTGGGGCGTCCGCCCCTCTGGTTGTGGCCGGGGGGGGGGGGCAGTGGGGGAGGCTGACAGGTGTTAGGCCTCCCCGGTTCAGAAACGTGGGGTAGGGAAACGCGCTAAAACCTGCAAGGCTCCGTGCAGGTCGAGTCTTAGAATTAAAAACCTCTCCTTCAGATGAAGGCCTTATTTTGGAAAATCAGAGGTTTCTGCGCTAGGGGGCGCAGGGACCAACTCAAAGATGTAGTGCGGTCTAAAAAAGTTATTTTATTGGCCTTGTTGAGACTCTCGAACCCTCCTTCTCCCCTAATGAACTTTCGGCTGTTGCTGGGATAGACAAATTCAGGTGGAATTCTGTGGCCTCTGTTGGTCAGTCGGGTGGCTTTCTTCTGGGCACCAATAATGATACTTTTGATTTTGTTGCTTTTGATCATGGCATATACTGGGCTAGTACGGTAGTTTCCCATCATTCCCGCAATTCCCTTCTTGAGTTTATGGTGGTTTATGGCCCGGCAGATCACTCCTTGTCTTACAATTTCTTGGACGAGATTTATAATAAAATAGACTCCTGCCAGCTCCCCCTCTTGATTGGGGGTGATTTTAACCTGTTAAGATATCCCTCTGATAAGAGCTCCGCTAATTTCTCTTGGGCTCTGGCTGAGGCCTTTAATGCTTTCATCAGGGATGCGGCTATTCGTGAAATTCCTAGGGTTGGGGCCCGCTTCACTTGGACTAACCGACAAGCTTCCACTATCTGCTCTATTCTTGATAGGGTTTTTCTCTGCCCTGCTTGGGACAGCCTTTTTCCTCGGGTTTCTCTCCGTGCCCTGCCCATTGTGGGTTCTGACCACACTCCCCTAATCCTCGATGATGGGTCTTGTCCAAGTGGTTGCCAAAGGTTTCAATTTGATGTGTCTTGGCTCTTAGTGGAGGGGTTCCCCACCATGTTGGCCCGGAAGATCTCGGATTGTCTGTCATCTCCTGATCGCCCTTTTGGCCCTATGGATGACTGGCACCATGTTTCCTACTACCTGCGCAAATTCCTTAGAGGGTGGTCTAAGAATCATTTTGCTGAGGTTAGGCGTGACAAAGCTAGACTGGGTGCCCAAATAGGCGATCTTGATAGTCGTGCGGACAGTGTTGGTCTTTCGAAGGCTGAATGGCAGCTCCGTTATGGCCTAGAGAAGGCGCTTTTGGATATTCACCGCAAGGAGGAAGTTTATTGGAAGCAAAGAGGCACGATTAACTGGACCCTTAAGGGTGATGCACCCACGGCTTACATCTTCGCCATTGCGAATGGTAGACGTCGTAGATGCCTGATTGATAGTCTTCTGATTGATGGTGTTAGGGTCTCCGACCCGTCGGTCATTCTTCGTCATGTGGTTCAATTCTTTTTTAACTTGCTAGCGGCTAAACCAGAGCTCGGCTTTTCGCTTGCTCCGGGCTTCTGGGCTCCCCTTCAGCTGGTCTCGAACGCAGATAATGATGTCCTGCTTATTCCCCCCTATGATGAGGAAATTTTTGATACTATTCGGACCGCCAACTCTAATGCGGCTTCAGGCCCTGATGGCTTCTCCATTCCTTTCTTTCGGCATTTCTGGCCTCAATTAAAAGGCCTTATTACTGCTATCATTCAAGGATTTTGGCTGGGCACTGTTGACATTTCAAGGCTCAATTACGCCGTACTCACCCTTATCCCTAAAATCAAAGGTGGTGACCTCATTTCGCAATTTAGGCCCATTGCTTTAATTAACAATTTTGCCAAGATGCCAGCTAAGGGCATGGCTACTAGGCTGTCCCTGATAGCTCACCGGGTCATTAGCCCTTTCCAATATGCTTTCATTAAAGGGAGATTCATCTTGGATGGGGTGCTGTGCTTACATGAGATAATCCATGACCCGCGGATTAAGGGAACCAAGGCTGTGGTCCTTAAGCTTGACTTTGAGAAGGCATATGACTCGGTGAGTTGGAATTTTCTTCGGCAAGTCCTTCTGGCTAAGGGCTTTGAGGGTCCTGTGATGCATCGTTTGATGCAGCTTGTTTCTGGTGGGCACACGGCTGTGGTTGTGAATGGTCAAACTAGTAATTTTTTTGCTAACGGTAGGGGCCTCAGACAAGGGGATCCGGTGTCCCCTCTGCTTTTCAATTTTGTGACTTATGCTTTATCTCGCATCCTCTCTCGGGCCGCGTTGACTGGGCATATTTCCCCGGTGAGCTCTCACCTTATTCCTCATGGCATTACTCATCTCCAATATGCGGACGACACAATCATTATGATAGAGCTCAATGAGACCAGTCTCACCAATCTGAAATTCCTTCTGCTTTGCTTCGAAGCCCTCTTGGGCCTTAAAATTAACTTTTCCAAGAGCGAGGTCATTGTGACTGGGGTTTCGGACTTGGAGGCGCAACGGGTGGCTCACCTTCTGAATTGTTCCCTTGGGTCTTATCCTCTCAAATATTTAGGATTACCTATCTCCCCGTATAAGCTCTTGGCGAAAGATTTTGCCCCGGTGGTCGCCAAAGTTGGCAATAGAGTCCTTCCTTGGAGAGGACGATATAACACGCAAGCGGGCAAGGTTGCCCTTACCAACTCTTGCCTCTCTTCCCTCCAAATGCACTTGATGGGTTTCTATCTTCTATCTAACGGGATTCATTTTGGTTTCGACAAGCATAGGGGTGCTTTTTACTGGAACGCTGCGAATAATAAACGCAAATATAGAATGGTCAGATGGAACATCATTTGTCGTCCTAAGGACAAAGGGGGCCTCGGCATTATTAATACGAGAGTCATGAATAATTGCCTCTTGATTAAATGGTGGTGGAAGATAATGACACTTGAGGAGCGTCCAATCTGGCTCTCGATTCTTAAAGCTAAATATTTCCCTTCCTTGAGCCCTATGTTCGCCTCTGCTTTTGGTGGGTCTCAATTTTGGCGTCAATTGGTTAAAGTTCGGCTGATTTTTCGGTCCCTCGTCAAATTTGTTGTCAGGAACGGTAAGTCCACTCATTTTTGGTTAGACTGGTGGGTCGGGGACACCACGCTTGCGGCTGCTTTCTCGGCCTTTTTCTCTTACTGTGATGATCCTGAGATCTCTATCTTTGAGCTCTCGGTTCAGGGTTGGGTTTTAGATTTCCGTCGCTCTCTTTCCCCTGTAGAGTTGGAAGATTGGCAGCGCCTTACTGCTTGCTTCCCCCTGCTCTCGGAGGAAGAGGACTCTGTGGTTTGGCCCCTTTCCTCTTCGGGGCGCTTCTCTGTTAAATCGGCTTATTCTAAGCTTATCTCTGGTGGCTGTTCGGTGAAGTTTAAAGACATTTGGTCAGCTCGAATCCCCCCTAAGATTAAAATCTTTCTCTGGCAAGCTGTTCGCCGTAAGCTTCCGGCGGCTGATCAAATTAAGAAGAGGAACGGGCCGGGCTCTGATAGATGTGTGCTGTGTGGGGCACTTGAGAACACTGATCATATTTTCTTCCATTGCTCCTTAGCGAAATTCATGTGGTGCTGCATCAGACTTTGGCTTCATGTTAACTGGTCTCCCTCCTCCTTTGAAGACCTGAGGCAATATACTAACTCCTTATCAGGGCAGTCCAAAAGGGTCTTCTTAGTGGGCTGGGCTGCGATAGGGTGGTCGCTGTGGACCACTAGGAACAAGTTCTCGATTGAACATATTTTTCCGGCTAACCCCGTCAGCTGCTTAGTTAAAGCCAATGTCTTTTTGCAGCAGTGGAGATTATTGACTAAGGAATGGGACCTCCAGGCTTTCGACGACATGCTATCCTAAATGAAATCTACGGTGTCTTCCCTTCTTCGGCGTACTTCGAGGACGGCTTCCTGATCTCCCTGCCGGTGTTTTCTGGTGTTTTGCTGGCCTGCGTGCCATGTTAGGCTGGTGGCCTTGTATTGCTACTTATGTCCCTTGGCCGCTAAACTTGTTTGGTTATTTGGTTCTAGTGGTGTAACTCTGCCTGGTGGCTTTATTTATAAAGTCGGGCTCTTGCCTTTTCTCTAAAAAAGAGCACACTTGGACGCTAAAGAAATTATGCATGCAGCACCTAATTAGCCAGCTCACAATCCATCCTAAATATTTCAGTGCCTCAAGAAAATTTGAACTAGACAATCTATCCCACAAACAATTAACAACAACTAACAACCATACCACCCAAGTCACACCTCAAATTTTGGTCCAAGTAAGAACAGTCAGAATACACCGCATTTGGAGCATATCAAGACGATGAGAGCATAACCATGCAAGTAACAATGCTGTGTGATAACATAGCATCCAGTACTCTAAATGTGTCTTTTGTCTTGACGGCTAGGCAATATCCGTCAATCATTTAAGTAAATGCAACAAGATCAGGCCTCACCAGTAGTTGCGACCATGTCAAAGATATTGTGTTCTTCAAGTACCCTTCTGCGGCCTATGACGAATATCCTTGTTCTTCATTTCAGTAATTAATTTCTTGGCTTTCTCCATCTTGGCTAGCACTCTGAATGCTTTCTCCATCTTGGCGATAAGCAATATCCATTGATAATTTTAGTGAATGCAGTAGGATCAGACCTCTCGCCAGTATGGGTAACCAAGTCAAAGATGCCGTGTTCATCGATTACCTTTCCGTGGCTTATGATGAATATCCATGTTCTTCATTCTGGTAATAAATTCCTTGGCTTTCATGGAATCACCATGATTAAAATAACCCTCAACCATGCACATGCAAACTTCTGTGTCAACTGGTACTCCCATATCAATCATCTCACTTAATTTTTCCATCACATCATCCATCCTGCCCATCTTGCAAAATGCAGACATCATAGTTAAATAAGTGAATTCATTAGGCTTCACACCCTGCTTCAACATGTCTTCAAAGAAAAGCATGGCCACATCCATCCTACCATACTTAGCATATGCATTAATCAGTAAGTTGAAACAATGGAGGTTGGGTACAACTCCATCTCTTGCCATCAGCTCACAGAGGTCAATCATTTCAACAAGGGGTCCTTGTATAGCGTACCCATGGAGCATAATAGAGTATGAGATGACATTAGGTTTTCGGCCCTTCACAGCCATGGAATAAAATATTTCGGCAGCTTCTTTGACTCTTCCATTCTTGCAATGGTAGGTCATGACTGAGTTGCAGGTAACAACGTTTGGCATAATACCTTGGCTTGTCATCAGTTTCAACAACCTAATGGCTTCTTTCAGCTGCCCCGAAGTTAAAAATCTTTGGATCAAACTATTATATGTCACAACATCTGGTTGGACACCATTATGAACCATATGTCGAAGGACCACCTCTGCTTTATCTATTGCTCTTGCTTTGCATAGTGCATTGATAATGGAGCTATATGTCACCTCAGTAGGCACTACCCCCTATTGTATCATTTCGTGGAAGACATCACATGCTTTGCTTACTTCACCCTCCTTAAAAAAGCCATCCATTAGCATGTTGTATGTGTGAGAATAATTGGTAAGTGTAGAACCCTTCGTCTGGGCCGCATTGTATTATATCCGCATTGTATTATATCGAGAGCATGCCGCGGCTTGCAAGCAAGGGATCGATCGAGAGAAAGAGAGATCGATCCTGGTTCGGTACAGGAGGTTAACAGAAGAAGGGATAAGAGAGAATAAGATTACAAGAGTTTAAACTACTCTCCTATCCCTATACAATGTATTCTAACATTCCCCCTCAATCTGAACCGAGTGACCTTTACCAAGGTTAAGATTGTTCTTGAATTCATTCAATCTCCCTGTAGTAAGAGGTTTTGTGAAGCCATCAGCGAGTTGATCACCAGTTGGGATAAACCGAATATCAAGTAGCTTGCGAGCTACTCTTTCTCTGACAAAGTGAAAATCAACTTCAATATGTTTAGTTCGTGCATGGAAAACAGGATTAGCTGAGAGATAGGTTGCACCAATATTATCACACCATAACTTGGCAGCTTGTGGAGCCTTGATCCCAAGTTCATATAACAGAGTCTGTATCCACATTACCTCGGCTGTAGAATTAGCCAAAGCCTTATACTCAACTTCTGTATTGGACCTAGAAACAGTGGCCTGTTTTCTTGCACTCCATGACACAAGATTTGTTCCCAGAAACACAGCAAAACCACCTGTGGACCTTCTGTCATCAGCACACCCTGCCCAGTCTGCATCAGAATAGGCAGTAACAAGCAAAGACATTGACTTGATAATCTGAAGCCCAAGACCTGTTGAGTATTTGAGATACCTTAAGATCCTTTTTAATGCAGTCCAGTGTGTTGTTCTAGGTGCATGCAAATATTGACAAACTTTATTGACGGAGTAAGAAATATCAGGACATGTAAGAGTCAAATACTGTAAAGCACCAACAACACTTTTGTACTTTGTTGCATCATCTGCTCCAAGTGCTTCTCCACTGTCAGTTGTAAGTTTTTCTGAAGTTGAAATTGGTGTACTCACAGGTTTGCAATGTTCCAATCCTACTCTCTTGAGTATATCAGTGGTGTATTTTTCTTGTGTAAGAAGTATTCCATCCTTTATCTGTTTAACTTCTATACCAAGAAAATAATGAAGATCACCTAAGTCTTTGAGAGCAAATTCCAACTTCAGATCCTTAAGCAAACAAGTGGTAGCATGTGCACTTGAACTAGCAACAATTATATCATCAACATAAATGAGCACAAATATAGTGATCTTGTCTTTATGATAAAAGAACAATGAAGTATCTGCTTTAGATGGTGTAAACCCAAGCTGTTGTAATTGCATGATTAACCTGGAATACCAAGCTCTTGGGGCCTGTTTCAAGCCATATAAAGCCTTATCCAACTTACATACATAATGTGGTGCACTTTGATCCTCATATCCTGGTGGTTTCCGCATGAACACTTCTTCCTCAAGAACACCATGAAGAAACATGTTCTGAACATCTAGCTGACGTAGACTCCAACCGCTGGAAACAGCAATGGACAGTACAAGTCGAATAGTAGCTGACTTAATAACAGGACTAAAAGTATCTTCATAATCAATACCAAACCTCTGTTTGAAACCTTTAGCCACTAGTCTAGCCTTGCACCTGTCTATGCTTCCATAAGATTTTCTCTTAATCTTATATACCCATTTACAATCTATGACATTATGACCCTGACTTGGTGGTACTAAATGCCATGTTTTATTTTTCATGAGTGCATCATATTCATGATCCATAGCTTCTTTCCCATCTTTATGTGCAAGAGCATCATGCAAACAGGTTGGTTCTCCAACATGACTGAGAAAAGCACGCTTAACTTTGGCATACATAATCGTACCATCAGTATATTCCTTTTTCTTGATAATACCTGACTGTGATCTAGTGTGCCGGCCGGGAAGTGTTGATGACGTGGGCGCAGGCGCAAAAAATCCCGTTTCGGGAGCTGGCGTAAGAGATCCTGTGGCGGATGGTGACGTAGAGTCAGGCGCAGAAGATCCCGGCTCCTGATCCGAGACAGATACCCGCGCAAAAGTTGCAGCGGATCCTGGCGCGTCTGGCGCGTGATCCAAGGAGGATCTAGTCTGCACAGGCATGTCGCTGTCGTCGGCTGGATTGAAGCGTGGGCTCCCGTCGATTGGCGCACCACATGGCGACGCGGTTTCCCCCGTGCGGGCGTAGGCGCGTGGGCTGGCGGGGTCCACCAGGCACAGCCGGTCGGCCACATCCGCCGCAGGAGAGTTGGGAGCCACCGGATTGGCTGCATGGGAATCCGGCTCGGGGCGATTGACAGGCGCAGCCCTGACGCGCGGATCAGCGCTGGATCGCGCGCCGCTGCTGTCGCTGCTGTCAGGGAGATCCTTCTCGTGTTTTGCGCCATGTTTGTCCTGGCCTGCACACATGAAATCACGTCATGTGCATGCACTAACATCATCAGAACCACCGTTTTGAGTGGTATTTTGCACATTGTCAGCCTTATATAATTCACCCCCGTGATCTGAAAGAAGTGCTATCTCAGCACGAAGAAGAGCTCCGGCATTGGGACGAAGTTTAGCAAAAGGAAAAAGGGTTTCATCAAACACAACATCCCGGGAAATATAGATTCGTCCAGTAGCAACTTCTAGGCATTTATTACCTTTGTGAAGATTACTATAGCCAATAAAGACACATTGAGTAGAACGAAACTCAAGTTTATGACGATTGTACGGAGGCAGGTTGGGATAGCAAGCACACCCAAATATTTTGAGAAAATTGTAGTCGGGTGTTTGATGATAGAGGCGCTCTAATGGAGTGACATTGCCAATAACTTTGCTAGGAAGACGGTTTATAAGATATGTGGAAGTGATAAAGGCTTCGTCCCAATATTTGAGAGGCATAGATGCATGAGCAAGAAGGGATAAACCAACTTCAATAATGTGATGGTGTTTCCGTTCAGCGGAGCCGTTCTGTTGATGAGCATGAGGACAAGAAACATGATGTTCAATGCCTATGCTACGGAAAAAAGAGTTGATCTTTTCATACTCCCCTCCCCAGCCACTTTGGACTATCAAAAATTTTCAATCAAAGTGTCGTTCAACAAGTTTTTGAAACTCTTGAAACACAGAGAAAACCTCAGACTTATACTTAAGCAAATAAATCCATGTAAACTTGCTATAATCATCAATGAAACTGACATAGTATTTCTTTCTGCCAAAGGAATCTCTTGCATGTCCCCATACATCACTGAAAATAAGTTCTAAAGGAGCATGAGATATACTATTCGACTTGGGATAAGGTAGTTGGTGACTCTTAGCATATTGACAAGCTTCACAAACAGACTCACTACTTGAACTATGTGACAACGAGAGATTGCCTTTATTGACTACTTGTTTAACAATGATCGAAGATGGATGTCCTAATCTTTGATGCCACCTTGCTAAAGAGGGCTTGATGACAGAAAAAACTTGACGACGCTTGCGACTAAGTGCTTCAGATGTGATGGGGTAGAGACCTCCAATGCATCTACCATGATGAAGGAGTTCCCTCGTTGCCCGATCCTTGATAAAAAAGTAATGAGGGTGAGTTTCAAAGAAGACATTATTGTCATGAGCTAAACAAGACATGGATGCAAGATTTTTATCAGCTTGAGGCACATGAAGAGCATCTTTTAGGACTAGATCATGTTTAATTGTAGGGGAATTAATAAGGGCTTGACCAATGTGTTGAATATCCATACCTCCACCGCTTGCGGTGTGAATTTGATCGTCGCCATGGTACTGTTCACGAAGAGCAAGTTGTTCTAGCTCACTTGTGACGTGATCCATGGCACCAGAGTCCACGTACCACACCCCGTCTCCTCCTTGTTCGCGCATGGCCGCGGCAACATGTTTGGCATCAGGAACAAAGTTCTCATCATAGCGATGCCAATAGTCCATGACTTCATGGCCCGACTTCTTGCAGAGTTGGCAGCAAGGACGTGCTCGGGAAGAAGGAGAAGGGCGATGACTGTTGTTGTTGTGGAAGCCGCCACCCTCGGCCCTGTTGTTGTAGTTGCTGCCGCCGCTGCCGCCGATGTTGGTGTAGCCAGCGTTGCCGTGGTTGGAGTAGTCGGCGTTGCTGCGCCCACGGCCGCTGCTGCACTGCCCCTGGTGACCGCGCCCACGGCCGCGGCCAGGAGAGACGGAGTTGGCGGAGGACTACTGGATGTTGGCGCCATGAAGAAGGCTGAGGCGGGCGTCGAAGCTTAAGAGCTGGCTATACAGCTCCTGTTGGGTGATCGGCTCCACCCGAGCGGCGAGGGCGGAGACCACAGGGTTGTAGTCCATGTCGAGGCCGGCGAGGATCTTGGACACGATCTCCGGATCGGAGAGCGCGGTGGCGGTGCAGGCGACTTCATCGGTGAGGCTTTTAATTTTTCCAAGGTATTCTACCATAGACATATTACCTTTTTGAAGATTCGTAAGCTCAATGCGCGTGTTGATGGCTTGAGCTTGGCTTTGAGCAGCAAACATGGCGTGGATCGCACTCCATACTTCGGCCAACGTCGAGAGCGTTGCGACCTATGTGAGGATCTCGCGGGACAGGGATCCCATCAAGAATCCTTGGAGCTGCTGCTGCTGTGCATACCAGAGGGATCGTGCAAAGTTGACGACCTGTTCGTCCTTGCCTTCCTTGGTGATGGTGAGCGTGGCCGGTGGTGGCGGGCTCTGTGGGTTGAGGTGGTGTTCCATCTGGGCCCCCATGATTTGGGGCAGCATAATGGCTTTCTAGAGCAGGAAATTTCCCCTTGTGAGCTTCTCTTGCGGTGGCGATCCAAGCAGGGAGGTGTTGGTGGAGGTGGAGGAGGAGGAGGCAAAAGCGGATGATGATGATGTGGTGAGCGTGCCCATGGTGCTGGTCGTCATGGCGGCGGTGGTGGTGGACATGCTGCTCGGTTGCTGCGGTAGCTAGATGCGATCTATTCCTGATCTATTGAGGAAGAGGCTCTGATACCATGTGAGAATAATTGGGAAGCATAGAACCCTACGTCTATGCCGCATTGTATTATATCGAGAGCATGCCGTGGCTTACAAGGAAGGGATTGCTCGAGAGAAAGAGAGATCGATCCTGGTTCGGTTACAGGAGGTTAACAGAAGAAGGGATAAGAGAGAATAAGATTACAAGAGTTTAAACTACTCTCCTATCCCTATACAATGTATTCTAACAGTATGACATCACGTCGGGAGAGCGGTCACCACCTTTTTTGGCCATCACCCGGAGCAGGTCAAGCGCAAGCTGGCTCCTCCCATTGTCGCAGAAACTCTTGAGAATCACTGAGTAGGAGATGACATTAGGCAGGTCGTCGGCTATCCTATGGAGCAGTATGTCCAGAGCCTCATCTGTGCGCTTCATGTCACAGAGGCACTTGAATAGGCTGCTGTAGGTAATGGGGCTCGTTGTGATTCCTGTCTTGAGGAGGCAGCCGAAGAAGGCAAGCCCTAGGTCTGGGCGGCATGCTCGGTGGCAACACTCAATTAGTATACATGTGGCAGCCTCCTGGCTGTGAGCCTGCTGTACCCTGCTATTTGTGCAAGCTCAATAAGGCTCTTTACGGTCTCAAACAAGCTCCTTGTGCGTGGCACTCTCGGTTAAGCTCTCGGCTCCAACAACTTGGTTTTCTAGCATCTAAGGCTGATACATCACTTTTTGTGTTCAACCATGGTGGTGTCACTATTTTCATGTTGGTTTATGTTGATGATATCATAGTGGCGAGCTCCTCTCCATCTGCCACCACCAAGTTACTTTCGGCTCTCCAAGTGTCCTTCGCCCTCAAGGATCTTGGCCCTTGCACTATTTCCTTGGAGTTCAGGTGACGTCCTCGCCAGGGGCATTGTTATGTCTCAACAGAAATATATTGGCGATATACTTCACCGTGCAAACATGGAGAACTGCAAGGTTTCAACCACTCCCATGTCCTCAAGTGACAAACTCAGTAAGGACAGTGGATCACCTCTTGGACAGGAAGATATCACTAAGTATCGAAGTCTGGTTGGGTCGCTTCAATACTTGACACTCACAAGACCAGATATCTGGTTTGCAGTTAATCGAGTATGTCAGTTCTTGCATACACCAACCACAGTACATTTTTCAGCTGCTAAACGCATTTTGAGGTATTTGAAGCACACAAGTGATATGGGCCTCTCCATACGGAAATCACCCTCACTATTACTGAGTTGCTTCTCGGATGCGGATTGGGCTGGATGAAGTGATGATCGCAGATCCACAGGTGGCTTTGCAATATTTCTTGGACCCAATCTTGTGTCAGCTCAAGGAAGCAAGCCACCGTTTGACGTTCGAGTACTGAGTCCGAGTACAAAGCTTTGGCAAATGGAACAGCTGAAGTGATCTAGATACAGTCTGTCCTTGGCGAGCTTGGGGTCTTTATATCGCGGCCTCCAGTTTTGTGGTGTGATAATCTGGGAGCTACCTATCTGTCAGCCAATCCAGTATTTCTTGCCAGAACAAAACATATAGAGGTGGATTTTCACTTTGTATGTGAAAGGGTCGCGGCTAAGGCACTTGATGTAAGGTTCATCTCTTCCAAGGAACAGACTGCTGATATCTTCACTAAACCAATGGCAGAAGCGGCGTTTGTCTCAAACAGACACAATCTCAATCTTCTAGTACGAAGTTCAGATTGAGGGGGATGTTAAACACGTTAGATGTTGTACAAGAGTTCGGTAGTATCTCTTATCTACTCGTACTCCTTATCTTCTGTAACAACCTTGTAACAATCATGTATATCCGGACTCTCGGTTGTGCCCTAGTGCACCAGTATATAAACACCCCCAGGCCACCCTTTGGGCTATGCCGATCCAATCTCCCGATCTCAAGTTTCACACTCCGTCGCTTACCGATCTCTCATTTCGGTGGCGTCCTCCAACTTGCCGGCTGTTCTAGCTTGCGCCCGTTGAGTCGACCTCATGCCCGCCAGGCCGTCGGCGCCCCTTCATAGATGAGACGAGGAGGCACACTCCGGCTCTCGGCTGCCCCGTCCGCATGTTGTGGCATGACGGCGCTCACTCTGTCACACGGCGGCTGTCTCGCCTTCGCCCCAGCTCCTGGCCCGGCGTCTTCCGGGAGAACAATTTTCAAGCGCCTCCCGTAGAGGGATTCGGTGTCGCACGCTGTACGCGTCGTGTGCAGGTGGTGTTCGGCCGTTGGGGCTGCGAGGTGCAGATCCGGCCGGGAGCTCTAGGGCTAGCATGTGTGGTGCATACGATGAGCATGGCCGCGCCGGATGCGCACCTCTTGCTGCCGCTCCTCGACTACTCACTAGCAATGAGGTGGCGGCTGTGGTGGATATGTGCGAGGCGCCTTCCGCTGGTTCATGTCGCGGTCGCCGTTGGCTTTCGCTCCTCGGTCGCATGACGCCTGCCTCCTTCTCCCGCTCCCTTTGTTGTCGCCCTGTAGCCCCTTGCGGTTTGTCGCAGACATGTTCGCGGCTGGAGTGATGCTGCTGCGTTGGGGTGTGTGTGTGTGTGCGCGCGCGCGAGTTTGCACGCACAGCTGCGTTGCATGCGCGCATGCTCCATGTTCGTGATGTACTGATGTGGGTGCAGGTGGGTGTGCATGCTCAGGACGGCAGGGCTGCAAGAAAAGCCCGAGCCTCGTAAGCCACTCCAGATCGACTCGTTTTTTTTTGCTCGACTCGAGATCGACTCGAAAATAAATGAACCGAATTTGAACACTTTATGTAGCTCAACGGAGAAACGAGCCGATCTTGAGCCAATATTGGCTCGCTCGATTTTAGCTCGATAGCTCGACATAATTCCATTATGTTCAGTGATTATGCCATATATTAAATGAAAATAAGATAATTTGTTACAATATATGATGTCCATGATTTTTCTCCATTTTATTAACTAGCAAACATGGTAGCTTAATTAATGTAGAGAAGATTTATGTCTAATTATGGTACATGATCGGCTATGTGTTAAATATCCTATTGCTTTTGGCAAAATTTCCCAGCATATGCACCTTCCTTTTCTTGTTTTTCGTCCACGAAGACCACCATCTATTTCTAGTTCGCCCAAGAGACAAAGATGTGCTCGGAGCTCTCCCAAGCACGACGAGACTGACGTACAAAGTTGTGTCATGTTGTGTCCTTATCTAGTCTGAATAATCATCATAGATTTATAATTTTTACCATTTTATTTAGCTCGAAACTAGCTCGAGATCGACTCGAGATCGGTACAAGCTGAGCACGAGTCATGTTCTACAGCTCGATCTTGAGCTTCACTCAGATTGAGCTCGCTCAAATTTTAATATGGGTTAAGCTGAGCCAACTCCAACTCACTCGAACTCGACTCGTTTGCAGCCCTGGGCAGAGCCGGCGTAGCCTGCTTGCTCATGGGTCACGGTCGGGTCCAACTCTGGTGGCAGCGGCACTTTCATCAAGTTTCATTTGCGGTTAACTCCCATGCTTCGTCCCCTGCTGCCCGTGGCCCAGGTGATCAAATTACCGAAAAAGGCTTCCGCCCCGCTTTATATATAAAGCAAATTAATTTCCTACTACAAGCTTCTATTCACTGTATACTACATAAACATATCTCTATACTGCTACACAGATATCAGAAGTGTCACTTATGGTGCCTAATCCTCCCACTTGAATGGCAAGATTCTTACATATTTTCCCTAATCTATGTAACCTCCAGTCCTCCACTCAGCCATCCTCTTCTGAGAAAATATAAAATACTTCCTCCGTCCCATAATATAAGAATGTTTTTGACTCTAGTGTAGTGTCAAAAACGTTCTTATATTATGGGATAGAGGAAGTAGTATATATGATGTGACTACAAGGCACTGCATGCATGGAAAAAGGACGTAACAGCCCGTACAATTATTCTACTTTCAAATCAAAGAGACTCTCAACCGCACACCTGCGGTACCCAAATACAGATTTAAAAGCTATATAACTATCACTACTTTATCAAAGAAACTCTCAACCACAAACCTGCAGTATCCAAATACAGATTTGAAAGCGATATTACTATCATCACTTTAGTGATCTAAATGCTCTTATTTTACGGAAGGAGCACAAAGCAACTAAGCTCCTTATGATAAAAAATCTAATAAGAAAAGCTACTACCTCCGTTCGGGTTTATTAGGCCCCTTTGTATTTCGTGCCAGATTTTGACCATCTATATTACTAAAAATATATAAAATATATGATACACAAATTACACCATTGGATTTGTGTTTAAAAGAGCTATCTAACAATATAACTTTTGTGACATACATTTTATATTTTATTAGTTAAATTTGCAAGTCAAACTTTAGCACAAAATAAGATGGGGCCTAATAAACCCGGACGGAGGGAGTACATGTCAACTATACACAGTGACGGGGCCACACGCATTGAGTTTCAAGATACAATCATGTACACATGGAAAGTAAAAAAGAAACCCGTATCCAATTGATAAACTTCCCTTTATCCACCTATTGCAGTCATAATAAAAAACATACTTTCCTCGTTTAGCACGTAACAATGACTCATTAATCCACCTTTTTAAAATTTCCCTTTCATACAAACCGACCACCCCTAGACCTTAGATTCTAGAGAATGCTAACTATGTGTCACACGTCTACTAGGCAAGCCTGAGACTATACAAATGTGACGCATCCACCCTCACACCCATCTACCCTCACACTACCATGTATTGATCAACATGTCACTCAGGCAGGCCGCACACAGATAATGCGAGCCACATGGCAAACCCAAAATAAGATAGTGGTGACTTATCCACCCTTTCATCTACTATGTACCCACCAAGAAGTATACAAGGAGAAGCACACGAACAAGCGTCCAGCCTTAAGCGCATAGGCAAACCACAGAGCGTGAACAATCCATGCCCCACAAAAAACTTTCCAGAAGGGAAACAACTTCGAAACAAAAGAAAGAGCCCCGGCTTTGGCACGTCCCAAGAGCATTTCCACTCTAACAACAACAATGTGAACGACATGGTGAGCACTAATTCATATTCACCACTTCAAGCTCCCTCTTCCTTTTCATGCAAGGAAAGACCTAACTACAACACATTTGTTCACAACAGGATGAGCTGACAATCTACGTACCAAGACACATAGTTCTTAAAGTAGTTAGCCTAGCAGCTAAGCTAGAAAAATACAAGGTCACACCCACTGGAGCCGACCTGGAGTCATGATAGAAACATGCGTCATCATTGGTCCTAATGACATGTACAGAGGCTTAGCCATAACACTAATTGCACGCCGCACGGGCTATGCTAGTAAGCCCTAAAATTAGGAGAAACAACCGTGGTGGCTGGCTGGCGGCCAAGCCGAAGGGGTTAAATATATTTGATTCCCTTTGTGCAATATATATAGTAACCCCTCATACAATAGGAAAAAATCCGTCTCTAAGGGGAGATTTTTACGGGATTTGACTGTCCTTAATTCTACAGACGGACTGCCTCTTTCTCGTTCTTCTCTTTCCTCCACACAGACTAAAATCCTAGGTGGCATGAGTTACAGACGGCTGACTAATCAGCGTTGTACATGCCCTTACGACATTAACTGATACTGTTATTCGTGTTTGGTTAGCTCAGTCCGGTAACACTTGTCGCGCAAGGCCAAATTTGGTTGGAAGGGTGAAGTATCCCAGGGCACTAATCCTCCTTGGGGGGATTTCCATGGTCAATGGGATTACCCTCCCACCATGGGGAGTATACCACCTCAATTTGGACGAAAGGGGGAGAGGAGGGGGGCAGGGGCTTCGCTTTTCGTTCATCAGGCGGGGAATAATGGAGGCGGAGGCTAGAAGGTCGCGAGGGAGAGCGAGCGAATGAATTGAGGGTTTTCTCCCCACCTATTGACACAGGAGATCTAACCGGGGATGGGCCGGGGAAAGCCCAGGGATCTTCCTCCATCGTGTGCTACCAAATAGGGATGTTTGATTGCCCAGGGTCGAGCAAGCCCGTGGTTTACTCACCCAGGGAAAATGCAGGGATCCCTGGGGGATCCCATACAACCAAATGGGGCCTACGATTTACAGCCCAAGTCAAAATCGATTCCGCCCAACCCTATCCGTAAAGAAGTTACGTTACTGGACAAGCGATGGCCTCGGTCTTCTCCTCCGTAGAGTCAGTCGCAGCGGCGGCGGCGTCTGTGGCTTGACTTACAGCAAGAGAGGAAGCTTGCTTGCTGTATGTATGGTGGGGGCATTGATAAATGTTTATTATTCATGATAGAATTGTATTAACCGGAAACTTGATACATGTGTGAAAACATAGACAAAACACCGTGTCCCTAGTATGCCTCTACTTGACTAGCTGGTTGATCAAAGATGGTTAAGTTTCCTAGCCACGGACATGTATTGTCATTTGATGAACGGGATCACATCATTAGGAGAATGATGTGATGGACAAGACCCGTCCATTATCTCAGCATAATGATCGTTCAGTTTTATTGCTACTGCTTTCTTCATGTCAAATACATATTCCTCCGACTATGAGATTATGCAACTCCCGGACACCGGAGGAATGCCTTTTGTGCTATCAAATGTCACAATGTAACTGGGTGATTATAGAGATGCTCTACAGGTATCTCCGAAGGTGTTTTCTGGGTTGGCATAGATCGAGATTAGGATTTGTCACTCCGAGTATCGGAGAGGTATCTCTAGGCCCTCTCGGTAGTGCACATCATATGAAGCCTTGCAAGCAATGTGACTAATGAGTTAGTTGCGGGATGATGCATTACGGAACGAGTAAAGAGACTTGCCAGTAACGAGATTGAACTAGGTGTGAAGATACCGATGATCGAATCTCGGGCAAGTAACATACCGATGACAAAGGGAATAACGTATGTTGACATAGCAGTTCGACCGATAAAGATCTTCGTAGAATATGTGGGAACCAATATGAGCATCCAAGTTCTGCTATTGGTTATTGACCGGAGAGGTGTCTCGGTCATGTCTACATAGTTCTTGAACCCGTAGGGTCCGCACGCTTAACGTTTGATGATGATTTATATTATATGAGTTATGTGTTTTGGTGAACGAAGGTTGTTTGAAGTCCTAGATGAGATCACGGACATGACGAGGAGTCTTGAAATGGTCGAGAGGTAAAGATTGATATATTGGAAGGTGGTATTCGGACACCGGAAGTGTCCCGGAATGTATCAGGTACATACCGGAGTACCGGAGGGGTTATCAGAACCCCCCGGGAAAAGATATGGGCCATAGGAGGGAGGCTAACTAGCCCACAAGGGGCTGGCACGCCCCCACCAGGGAGGAGTCTGAATTGGACAAGGGGTGGGGGCGGCGCCCCCCTTTCCTTCTCCTACTCCCTCTCCTTCCCCATTTCCCCCTTGGGAAAAAGGAAGAGGAGGGGGGGGGGCGAATCCTACTAGGAGCCCAAGTGGGACTCCTCCCACTTGGGGCGCGCCTAGGGACAGCCTCCTCTCCCTCCCGACTTTATATATGGGGGGGGGGGCTAGAAGGCACACCAATTGCTCCAAGCCATGTGCGGCACCCCCCTCCACAGTTTACGCCTCCGGTCATATTCTCGCGGTGCTTAGGCGAAGCCCTCTGCGGATCACATCACCATCACCTTCACCACGCCGTCGTGCTGACAGAACTCATCTACTTCCTCGACCCTCTGCTAGATCAAGAGCTCAAGGGACGTCATCGCGTTGCACGTGGGCAGAACTCGGAGGTGTCGTACCACTAGTAGAAAACAGGGCATACGCCCGGACCAGATAAGCCCATTAGTCCCGGTACACTCACGAACCGGTACCCATGGGCCCATTTGTCCCGGTTCGTGAGGCCAGGGGCCTGCCAGGCCTCGTGGGGCCATTGTTCCCGGTTCGTCTGGCCCCTTTGGTCCCGGTTGGCGGCACGAACCGGGACCAATGGCCCCCGCTCCTGGCGCACCACCACTGGTACCGGTTTGTGGCCTGAACCGGTACCAAAGCGTTGTCTTTTGGGCCGGGTCAGCCCACAAACCGTTACCAATCCAGCCAGGGGAGAGGGCTTTTGTGTGTAAAACATTAAAAACAAAAAGAATTTTCATAAAATAAATAAAAAAAGCAAAAAAGACAAGAAAATAAATAAGTAGAAACAAAAAAAAATAAATAATTAGAAATAGAAAAAACTTTAATAATAATTAGAAAAAAATAAACTTTAATAATGTAAAATAAATAAACTATAATAAAATAAATAAAAATAGCAACAACAGGTAGAAACAAAATAAAATAAATAAAGCAAAAAAGAAAGAATTTTCGTAAAATAAATAAAAGAAGCAAAAAAGAAAAGAAAATAAGTAAGTAGAAACAAAATAAACTCTAATAAATAAGTAAAAACAAAATAAACTTTTATAAAACCTGTAGTATTATTGAAACTAAAACTATATTCAGACAAATTTCAAAAACTAGTGATTCACACAAATTTCAAAAATTTCAAATTTAAACTATTCAAATTGGAAAACAAATGGCACTAATAGAAAGTTCATAAGATTTATTACCTAAAAGCAAAAGGAACTAAAAAATAGAGCAAAAAACAAAAGAAAATAAATAATGCAAAAAATAGAAAAAATAGGGAAAATAAAAAAATGCCACCTACTGGGCCACTATGGCCTGAATACGACTAGAAACCCTACCATGGGCTAGGATTCAGGCCCGCAGAAGGCCCAGTAGGCCCAACAGGCATAGCAGTGACAATTAGGCTCGTAAGCGTGCAATCGAGAAGAGCTCGAGAGGGGTGCGACAGTGGGGCTTATAAACCATTGTGTGCCCCTCTCAACTAGCGAGGTGGGACTAAAGTTTTGGCCACGGGCAGCACGAGCTTTGGTCTCGGTTGGTGGCACCAACCGGGATTAAAGGGGTGAATAGGGTCCCGATTGGTGCTACGAACCTGTACCAATGCACCCCTTTGGTCCCGGTTGGTGCCACCAACCGGGACCAAAGGCCTCTGCTTCCCGCCCTTTGGGCTGCTGAAAAGAGACCATTGGTCCCGGTTCCCGCCCCGACCCTGTCACCCACGCCCGTTGCCAACGCCGCCCTCTCCCCCGACCTCGCCATCGCTGCCTATCGGTGTCAAAACCGGCGGATCTCGTGTAGGGGGTCCCGAACTGTGCGTCTAAGGCTAATGGTAACATGAGGCGGGGACACAATGTTTACCCAGGTTCGGACCCTCTCTATGAAGGTAATACCCTACTTCCTGCTTGATTGATCTTGATGATATGAGTATTACAAGAGTTGATCTACCACGAGATCGTAGAGGCTAAACCCTAGAAGCTAGCCTATGATTATGATTGTTCTTGTCCTATAGACTAAACCCTCCGGTTTATATAGACACCGGAGGGGGCTAGGGTTACACAGAGTCGGTTACAGAGAAGGGAATCTACATATCCGAATCGCTAAGCTTGCCTTCCACGCAAAGGAGAGTCCCACCCGGACACGGGACGAAGTCTTCAATCTTGTATCTTCATAGTCCAACGGTCCGACATAGGCATATAGTACGGCTGTCCGAGGACCCCCTAATCCAGTACTCCCTCAGTAGCCCCTGAACCAGGCTTCAATGACGATGAGTCCGGCGCGCATATTGTCTTTGGCATTGCAAGGCGGGTTCCTTCTCCGAATTCTCCAGAGTACATGTTGTAACATGCAGGGTCCGGCTTCCCATTTAATGTTGCACTCACCGGCTTCTGTACCTTAATAGTGTCAGCCTCCACGTGTCGAGCGAATGCGAGAAGTCAGAGCATTTTTACACTTGCCACCCTAACCATGTAAATAAATCGTCTATTAAAGAGACGGGGATCCTCAGATCCAAATCACACCATCTTCCCCAAGCGAGGATTCATCAGAGTGCGCCCGAAAAAACCATCCCATCATAGCCGTCCACCGCAGCTCTTCCTCTCGCCCCTATAGCGCCAAGTCAGGTGATTGAGAGAAGTGTACCATATCCCACGCCCAATTGGTGAAGTTGCAGACCCAGGGGTTTCTTCCACCTGCATATCTTGTCCCCATCGAGCCGGATTAGCCACCTTTGACGGCGGGGAGAAAGCGGAGAGTTTTCCCAACCCATCTAGGGGGGAGTGAGTGTGCCTTGTCCCTTACTTGCTGAGGGGTCGGATTTCCAATCCATCCATTCCTTCGCGGGATCCTGGAGTACTATGGCCTCCAGCTGCACAATTTCACCCCTACCTCCATCGTGCACATCGCAGGTTACGTCGCCCTTTGCGAGTTATTTCTGGGTTGCGAAGCTTATTTCAAGCTATGGAAGAGACTGTTCTGCCTCGTCCCTCGCAATCAAGAGGATCCATATTCCAAGTGGGCGGAGCCGAAATATGGCGCGTCGCCGAGATCGGATACCTGTCTGGCACTCCTAAGAAGACATTCGAAGATTGGCCTACCAAGTGGTTTTATATAGAGGACGTCTCCCTTACCGACCCCATCCGAATGGGTCTTCCTGAGTTTACAAAAGCTCCGTTGAAGAAGCACTATAGCTAGCGTCCCCGGAGCCCCAAGGAGGAAGATAGCAGAGAGGTCCTTCAATTGATGGGCAGGATAAAAATGCTTGCCCGATCCGGATTGACAATAATTGAGGTTATGTCAATATGCATAATCCGGGGGGTGCAACCACTCCAGTATAGAGGGCGTCCCATGGCACTTCAATGGAGAAGACGATGCCACCCACTGCGGTCGGAAAGGTCCGGACTCCGCCACCGCTCTGGTGAAAATAATGTCCGATTTATACAAAGGAGAAGAAGAGGAGTTCATCCGCATTAAGCCACAGGATGGATTTTCCATGTACAATCCCCCTAGCCGGGTGAGTTGCTATCTCTTACTCAACTCTATTCATTCCCGCAGTCTTTCATCACAAATATTTACCTTGCTAGTCCATAACAGGAAATGCGGAAAGCTATGAGGGAGATCCACATCCCGTCTCCATAGCCAGAGGACCACAACCGGGCCCTCGACCTCGGACTCAAAGAGGATCCAGACTTATTTGTGGAGCTTGGCGACGTGGTATTTTACCAGGCGAGCTGTGACAGCACCTTGGTGGCCATCATCGTCGACTATCCCGGCCTCCTTCTAGCATCACGTGTAAGTAAACAAGAGACTTATCTTCCGAAAAGGATTCACTCTTTCCACCTTACCCACCGCACATATATTATGCTATAAAGGGAAAGCCATCGGCGCGCCATGCTGAACCCGCGGCGACTCATCAACAAGGGGCACCCCAGCTGGGTAGGCTTAGAAAATGGAAAGCAAGCAGAGACATGGCTGAGCCACCATCGAAGAGGTATGGTTTAAAACATGCTTCGTGATTGTCATCTTAAAATATAACAATAACCGCTGTGTCTTGGCAGAAAGAACATCCACCGGACTATATTCGGGGATCCTGCCCATCATGGCTCTACCAGCCGGATTCCGGCACCGGTCTCAAGGGTAGAGGCTAACGCGGGGACGACACCAGACAACCCTCCTATAGAGGATTCGGATAGGATATCCGCTACAAATTCCGAGGTGGAGAGTGCTATGAATCATTGGCGTCCGCGGGCCGCACTCCGTGACCCTAGTTTTTCCAAAGAGGCTTTCAATGCCTTCAACTCGAGAGACGCGTACATCCGAGCTGCTCAAGATGGGCTTGCTAGAGCCACAAACCAGTATTTAAAAGATATACGGGTAAGCAAAATCTGATAATTATGTATATCAGTAGCCCGTGAGACTTGAAACAGTTGGTACAACTGATTTAAGGATCATTGTATGAACAGGTTCTTACAGAGAAGAATACCTTTTTGTCTCTAGAGCTAGAGAAGTGTCAAGCCCAGCTAAGGGCCGCAGCTGCCAAAATGGAGGAATCCAAGAAGGCCTCATATGGTAATATTTCTCTCGATCGAGAAAAAACGTAATTACGTGTTCCATTTGGTGTTCGGCACCTTGCAGATCTAACAATAGATTCTGCAGATAATCCCGGAGTGAATCTCGAGATCCTACAAGAGGATGAACAAAGAGCTCAACGACAACTAGATGCTGGCGAGCGTGTACTTACACAGGTCAGGCAAGAGAAAAACGATCTCCAGGATGTCAATACCCGGCTGAGCGTAGAATTGAAAGATGTTCGGGCCTAGCTAGCTGACTCCGTGAAGGAGAATAGAAGGCTTAAACACGGCATTTTTAGTATGAGCTCAAACGGACCTTTATATAGTTCAGCGAAGAAACAGGTTAACAGAGTTATGTCTGTAGGTATGCTGACTGGTCGTCCCGAAGAGGAGATGCCCGGATCCTGAGGCGATCTTCTGCAAGAGCTTTCGAAACTGCATGAAAAAGTTCGGCAGGTGATGCAGGGTGTCGCCAAGGCCTTGTGGCCATCCGCCTCCCTGCCAGGAAGAATGGGGGGAGCTTGTACAGCTGCTCAAGGGAGCGCGGCGGCATTTCCGACTATGGAATATATCTGCCTGTCGACAAGGTGCGAGGGAAGCTTGGGCCATGGTAAAAACACGGTATACCAAGCTCGATCCGAATCACAGGCCCGGGTCGGACCTGTAGGGTCAGATGGGAATGAGATTCCCGTTAGTCTGGTATATGACCAGGTAGGATTAGCTGCAAAGTATTCCCAATAGGATTGTAGGCTAGACAGCCTATTGGATGGCATAGAAGAAGAAGTAATGGAGTCTAAGTGACTATGTACTTCAGTTGACATATTTGTCCCTAGCCGGATTGTAAATCATTTGTCATGGCGGACCTTTTCGCTTCAGCCTCCGGACCCGATAGTCCGGAGTGTTTCCAAATACCTGCTCAGTTATATAAACCGGGTACGCGTGGAAACCAGGCGTAGGGGTCATAATTGCTTGAATAGACAAGTACCAAACTAGTTATGTTATATTACATGGATAGTAAGAAACATCTTACAGAGAGAATAGTTCTGTTAAGGGTTCCTTTCCCTGGGTACGCATGCATTAATGTGCATGTTTGAACTGCGAGCAAAAACGCAGTATATGCAACATCTGGGGGTTTGTATTGTAATAGGTAAAAAACATCTTTAGTTCACCGACGGAATATTCCCTTAAGAACGCTAGCTTTCGGCTTCACCCAGTCTGAGGTACACGTCCGGAGTACCCAGCAGTAATGCTACGTCTTCAGCTTGCGTTGGTTTTCCTTGAAGAGGAAAGGGTGATGCAGCAATAGTAGCGTAAGTATTTCCCTCAGTTTTTGAGAACCAAGGTATCAATCCAGTAGGAGGCTCCTCAAAAGTCCCACGCACCTACACAAACAAACAAGAACTCGCAACCAACACAATAAAGGGGTTGTCAATCCCTTCACGGCCACTTGCGAAAGTGAGATCTGATAGAGATAATATGATAAGATAAATATATTTTTGGTATTTTATGATATAGGTTGGAAAAGTAAAGATGCAAATAAAAGTAGACTGAAAGCTTATATGATAAAAGATAGACCCGGACATGATGCAGGCAAGAGTCGATCTACTTGTCACGGACGTGATGCCTATATACATGATCATGCCTAGATAATCTCATAATTATTTGCTTTTCTATCAATTGCTCGACAGTAATTTGTTCACCCACCGTAATACTTATGCTATCTTGAGAGAAGCCACTAGTGAAACCTATGGCCCCCGGGTCTATCTTTTATCATATAAGCTTTCCATCTACTTTTATTTGCATCTTTACTTTTCCAATCTATATCATAAAAATACCATAAATATTTATCTTATCATATTATCTCTATCGGATCTTACTTTCGCAAGTGGTCGTGAAGGGATTGACAACCCCTTTATTGCGTTGGTTGCGAGGTTCTTGTTTGTTTGTGTAGGTGCGTGGAACTTCTGAGGAGCCTCCTACTGGATTGATACCTTGGTTCTCAAAAACTGAGGGAAATACTTACGCTACTTTGCTGCATCACCCTTTCCTCTTCAAGGAAAACCAACACAAGCTCAAGGCGTAGCACTATCCGATTCTAAATTCAGAGTTTGGGTCCTGTCCTCCCGCGAGCGGGTATCCAGCTCAGAGAGCTCGGGAATCCAAACATAGTTCGTCCTCAAAATAGAGGAAGAGTTGCTGCATTGCTCCTCCACCATCGCTATTTGATGGGTGATCGGTGGAGAGTTATTCTCTCTTTGATCGGGTTTAAGCCCAATCCGATCATAGTCCGTAGCGACTCCCAAAGCGGCAATGCGATGCAGGAGCTCATTGAAGGACGAAAGTTCCATTGGATCCATCTGCTCGGCGTATTCCGAGCTCACGTGGAAGCTATTTTCGATGACCCGAGAAGTCATCATTGGCACAGTGGCCGAACGGGCGGTCATGATGAAGCCTTCTAGTCGGAGGGTTTGGCCTAAGGCCAGGGCTCCCCCAGAGGCGGTGTTGTCCTTGATAACAAGGCGAGCCATCAAACCTTTTTTTGACGTCACAGTGGAACTCTCAATGAAAGCACCAATGTTGGTGTCAAAACCGGCGGATCTCGGGTAGGGGGTCCCGAACTGTGCATCTAAGGCTAATGGTAACAGGAGGCGGGGGACATGATATTTACCCAGGTTCGGGCCCTCTCTATGGAGGTAATACCCTACCTCCTGCTTGATTGATCTTGATGATTTGAGTATTTGAAGAGTTGATCTACCATGAGATCGTAGAGGCTAAACCCTAGAAGCTAGCCTATAATTCTTGTCCTATGGACTAAACCCTTCGATTTATATAGACACCGGAGGGGGCTCGGGTTACATAGAGTCGGTTACAGAGAAGGGAATCTACATATCCGAATCGCCAAGCTTGCCTTCCATGCAAAGGAGAGTCCCACCTGGACACGAGACGAAGTCTTCAATATTGTATCTTCATAGTCCAACAGTCTGGCATAGGCATATAGTCCGGCTGTCCGAGGACCCCCCCAATCCAGGACTCCCTCACCGCCCTCTGCCCCGACCTCGCCGTCGCCGCCCTCTGCCGCGCCTCGTCGTCGCCGCCCAGTGAGCCCTCCCTTCCCCTGCACCGCCGCCCCTGCCTACTCTGCTTTCCGGCCTCTGCCGCGCGCCGCCGCCGCTGCCCCGGCCGGCCTGCTCTCTGTGGTGCATTGATGTATGATTTTTTTGTTCATTGATGTATGTATATATGGTTGTTGTATGTATATGTATATATATGCAGATGTATGTATAATCCATTGATATGTATGCATTGATGTATGATTTTTTTGTTCATAGATTTTTTTGTCAATTTATGTATATGTTCACACACACACACACACAAACAATATATATATATATATATATATATTGTTTGTGTGTGTGTGTGTGTGTGCATATTTAGAAAAAAATTGTGTTGCAAAAGTTACATTTAAGGTTAGTTGATTTAGTGCATTTTAGGTTATTAGTAAGTGCTTAGTAGTTGAACTAGTTGATTTAATAAAACTACTTTATTTTATTATAGAAGTAGTTTATTTTTAGTAAGTACTACTTTACTTTATTTATAGTAAGTGTTTAGTAGTTGAACTAGTTGATTTAATAAAACTACTTTATTTTATTATAGAAGTAGTTAATTTTTAGTAAATACTACTTTATTTTATTTATAGTAAGTGCTTAGTAGTTGAACTAGTTGATTTAATAAAATTACTTTATTTTACTATAGAAGTAGTTTATTCTTAGCAAGAAAACTAATAGAAATAGTTTATTTTTTAGTTCTTATTCCCGCATCAACGTCGACGATGCCTATCCCGCATCCTCGGCGGAGGAGGCCTGCTTGATCAGAGGGGCCATGTCCAGGACTGGGCTCAGCCGGGCTGGTATTGGGAGGTGCTACCTTACGGGGGGCATAGGTTGGTGAGGAGTCAGTCCGTCATTGACCTGATCCTTGTTTGGTGGCGGTCGCGTGGGCTAGTGACGGTGCCGAGGCTTCCGGACACCGCGAAGGTGGTACGTCACCGTGTCAGTGAGGAGAACGAGCACGTCCGTCGCTACATGGTTGCGTTGGAGGGCATGTTCGACAATACCTGGCAGGTTCTTCAGGGACCTCACTAGAGCTATGATCCTGTGATGGTTCCTTCTCTTTAGGTGTCCACCGCCCGCGCCGATACCCGTCGGGCGCTACGGTTCTAGCTGTATTAGCGATGCTATATGTATGATAGTATTTGAGGTGTATTAGTGATAATATTCGATGATGTACAGACGCAATAGATGATGTAGTTTTGCTTATAATTGAATGCATGCTAATTTGAATACTACTTTATTTTACGATTTGGTTTCGCTAAAATTGGAGAGCACTATGCAAGGCATATGCATTTGATTAGTTGATAGCTTATAGGGTTTTTGTTTTTGCAGAAATCTAGGAGCCCCCTCCATCATCCCCACCGTCATCCCCGTCACCGACCCCCCTCCGACCTCGAGGTGAGACTAGCCAAATCTCCATGTCAATATGAGTCCTATAAGATATTTTGAAATGTTTTTGCTCATATTTTCAACCATTGAAATGGCCATCAAGTTTGAATGCTCATATGAAGTAGATAAAAACATGTATATTTCCTTGTCGGCAAATTTCAGGCGCTCGATATGTCATTTTTTAGAAAGACAATTAAACGATATTTCGGGTTGACTTTAAGTCTGTCGAGTCTCCACCATATATGAGAGGACGAAGAATCCCGACTGTTTTCGTGGGGGTAGCTTCTCCTTCGTTCCCGTGTGCTAGACAATTTGGTGTAATGCACTCGGGAACGAAAGGAGGAGCTACCATCACTGACGGTCGGAAATGTCAGAGAGGAATCAGTGAGGGAGAGTCTCCACCATATATATATTAGAGGACGAAGAATCCCGACTGTTGTCGTGAGGGTAGCTTCTCCTTCATTCCCGTGTGCTAGACAATTTGGTGTAATGCACTCGGGAATGAAAGGAGGAGCTACCATCACCGACGGTCAAATATGTACACCACGTGAGCTGAGAGTTTTCAAGAAAAGGCTCGACAGACCGATAGTCAACTCGTGATGAATAATAATGATCGAATTTAGGTTTTTTACTACATATATTTTATTGTACAAGTTTAATATTTGAATTATGAACATAGGAAATGTCGCACTCGGACGACGAAATCCGCCCGGGGGAGTGCGACTGGTGCCACGACGAACGTGGTATGTGCGACAGGTTCCTTGAGCTGGATGAAGATCGATGCTTCAGCATTAAGCTCGAGGAGACCTTCGATGTTGAAACGGTATGGAACGACCACAAGTGTTTTTTTTCGTAATTAAGCAAGACTTCAACTATTTCAATGTGTATTTTTCATCTTTTACAATTCGACTAGCTTATCCCATGCTATGCAAGATGCTATGTCTTGGAGAGGATGAGTTTTGAAGACCATGAAAGTATGGAAACAAACAAAATTCACCTAAGGACCCATCATGGTGTGGATTTTAAAGTAAAGCTGTACAATTCTGAGAGTGTAACCCATTTTGGTTGCAAAAATTGGGAAGCACTTTGCAAGATGTATGGTTTTGATGAGGGTATGCTTGTCACCATGGATCTTGGTGATCCTAAAATCGAGCAAGACAATATGGACATTTGGGTCCTTGTTGATACGCCTCCAATTCTACCGCTATGTGAGTTTCTCAAACATAGTTATTAGCTAATTTATATTGTTTATTTCAAAATAGTTGACAACTTATTTCCATTGACAGCTTATTTTCATTCTTCAAAGAATGTGCGGAAGATGGTAGACAGAACCTACTACACCGAAGGCTCCGAATTAACTTATCAGGAGAAAAATCATCTAATCACATTTTGTACTGATCTTGAGAATTACAATATCTATAATCAAACTCCTCAACATTATGGTCAATACGTGCCACTAGTGCGCGTGTTGAACTATGGTAACTACCATGGAGATACCCTGGTAAGATTTTTTTACTATTACGACATCCGTGCATCTTTTGCATACTTCTAAAACTAGTACATCATTGCTAACTACGAAGTTATTACTATGTTTTTCAACAGATAATCCCGAATGATTGTGTGCCTCATCTGATGTATCAGCATGGTTGCCTTGATGTTTTGAACATACAGCCATGCCATCCTATGAATCTTAACTGTCCATACCGGATTTCTAAAAGAAGTAGAGACATGACAATCAAAGAATAAAAAAAATGTATGGACAGTCGTAAGGAGGTTCTTGAAAGCAAAAGGAAGCAAAGCGCAAGAATTGGAGACAGGATGATCCCCATTCTCCATAATGGAGAGTCAGGGTCTATATTGTTTTATGCTATTTTACCTTAAAGAGGGTACTTAGGTCCTACCTAATACTGATGATCATGTGCTAAGAACAATTAAGTAGGGTTGGTTCGATGACTATGAGGATGATGATCGTATGACTTGTTATTAATAACGAGTAGAAGTTGTATGATGATGATTAGTAGGACTTGTTATTACGATGATGCATGATGCAATCATGAAGAGTTATTATATATTAGTGGGTGAAATGAACATGGATTAGATTGAAGTGTAGGCAACATGCATTTTGGGGTTAATTTAGGTTGTTAGATAGCTAATTTGGGGGTTACTTTCGACATGCACCACATGTTGCTTTCACTTCAATCTAAGCTATGTTTAGGCATAGCAGTAGCGTTGGTAAACTAAGCACGGGGTTAAGAGAGAACACTTCTCTCTATTAGCTAGCTAACAACCTAAATTAACCCCCAAAACCCCTAAACCACCCCCTTTAAAAAAACAAAAACCTCAGCTCATGCGAGCTGCTGACGCGTGGATGAGTTTTGGTCCCAGTTGGTGCCACCAACTGGGACCAAAGGCCCTCTCGCCTGGGCTCGCCGCAGCGGCCACGTGGAGGCCCATCTGTCCCGGTTCATGTAAGAACCGGGACTAAAGGCCTAGGGCTTTAGTGACGACCCTTTAGTCCCGGATCCACAACCGGGACAGATGGGCCTTACGAACCGGGACAAATGACCCTTTGTCTACTAGTGTACGTTCGGTACTCGATCGGTCGAAACGAGAAGACGTTCGACTACATCAACCGCGTTAAGAAAACGCTTTCACTAGCGATCTACAAGGGTATGTAGATTCTCTCCCCCTGTCGTAGCTATGCATCTCCATGAATAGAGCTTGCGTGTGCGTAGAAATTTTTTGTTTTCCATGCTACGTTACCCAACATTTCGGTGCCTAGGCTCATCTGCACCCAGTTAGAAAAAAATTCGTAAAAAAATCAGAGAAATTAATACAAATCCAAACAAATTGTGTGATAGAAAAATTGATGCGTGAGGCTCGCTCCAAATTTGAAATCATTTGGACATCTGAGCAGCTCTCGGCAAGAAAGACAAATCGGGCAAAAACAGTACATGAACAGTAAATCTTTTTACACACCCCAAATTTGTCTTTTTCCCGAGAGTTTCTTAGATGTCCAAATGATTTGAAAATTGTAGCGAACCTCGCACATCAAATTGTCTACCGCACAAAAAAAAGGATTTTTTTTGAATTTTTCTAGTATTTGTTTTGATTTTTTTCGTCGGCGTTGGTGCAGATGAGCTCGGGTGCAGAGATGGATTTTCGGGATTGAGTTTGTTTCTCTTTCTCGTGAGATTACCTGTCCCATATGTATATGCACAATTGTCACTTCCATAGCTCTTTCTAATTTTAACACATCATAAGAAAGTAATTATTATTATTTTGCCAAAATCTGCGAAAATACAAGTCAAAAAATCCTTGAAAATACAAGTCATTTTACATGTCAAAAAATCTGTGAAAATACAAGTCATGTACTCAAAATACACCAAGGCTTTAGTAACATGTGTATGTTACGTGCGCACATCTAGAAGCGCCGCTTATGAACACATCAACAAGAATCCACAACCCCAAACGACTAATCGTCGTTCTTAGGCTGCTGCCTCCTGAATCAGATTGATTTTGTCGCTGAATCCACAACCCCAATCAGATTGAGCTAGGAGATTAGGGAGAGAAAAGAAGAGAGACGTATTGAATCAGATTTAGCCTGTCGCTCTTGTTTATCTTCCGTTGTTGAGTAAATAGCTACTACTTTACAGGCTAGGATTCCAAAAAAAACCACCGGTTTTTAATTTTTTTCAGATAACTACCAAGTCAGGGGTCGGTTGTTTTGAAAAACCCAAATTGCCGAGTGCTTATCTGTTGACCGTGATTATGATAGGTCGGACCCATACCTAAACAAAACGTTAGTTTCACCGTTTGTTTTACATTTAGCTAACATGTGAGGCCCACATGTGAGTGTCTCTTCTCATCTAGTCATCTTCTCCTCTCTGCCTCCCTTCTTCTCCTCCACTCTCCCTGGCCGTGAAGGAACCGCCATGGCCGCCGGCCACACTGATGGCCCCCGCCGCCGTCCTATGCCAGGTTCGGCCGCCGCCCTATGCCACGTCACCTCCCCCCTCCATGATTGCTGCTAGTAGGAGCTCGCCGGAGCCCCTGGCGATAAGAAGCTCACAAGCCTCAACAACCTCGTCCGTGGTGGGGGTCATCACCAGGCGCGCCGCCGTGGGGCTCCGGCTCGGGTCACCGAGCCGCCGTGCGCCATTGGGAGCCGCCTGGAACGCCGCCAGCCATGGGGCACTGGCTCGGGTCGCCGCGCCACCACGCGCCATCGGGAGCCGCCTGGGCGCTGATATGTCTCCAATGTATCTATAATTTTTCATTATTCAATGCCATTATATTATCTGTTTCGAATGTTTTATATGCATTCATATGCTATTTTATATTATTTTTGGGACTAACCTATTAACCTAGAGCCCAGTGCCAGTTTCTGTTTTTTTTTGCCTATTTTAGAGTTTCGCAGAAAAGGAATACCATACGGAATAAAACTTTCGTGATGATCTTTCTTGGACCAGAAGCAAACCATGAGACTTGGAGATGAAGTTGGAGAAGCAACGAGGCACCCACGAGGGTGGAAGGCGCGCCCGTGGGGTAGGGCGCACCCCCTACCTTGTTGGCCCCTCAGAGGTCTCCTGACCTAATTCTTTCGCCCATATATACTCTAATAGACCAAAACCATCAGGGGAGCCACAGAAACACTTTTCCACCGCCGCAACCTTTTGTACCCGTGAGATCCCATCTAGGGGCCTTTTTCGGCGTCCTGCCGGAGGGGGATTCGATAACGGAGGGCTTCTACATCAAGACCATTGCCATTCCGATGAAGCGTGAGTAGTTTACCACAGACCTACGGGTCCATAGCTTGTAGCTAGATGGATTCTTCTCTCTCTTTGATTCTCAATACCATGTTCTCCTCGATGTTCTTGGAGATCTATTCGATGTAATACTCTTTTGCGGTGTGTTTGTCGTGATCCGATGAATTGTGGATTTATGATCAAATTATCTATGAATATTATTTGAGTGTTCTCTGAATTCTTATATGCATGATTTGATATCTTTGCAAGTCTGTTCGAATTATCGATTTAGTTTGGCCTACTAGATTGGTTTTTCTTGCAATGGGAGAAGTGCTTAGCTTTGGGTTCAATATTGTCCTTTCCTAGTGACAGTAGGGGCAGCAAGGCACGTATTGTATTGTTGCCATCGAGGATAAAAATATGGGGTTTTCATCATATTGCTTGAGTTAATTCCTCTACATCATGTCATCTTACTTAATGCGTTACTATGTTCTTTATGAACTTAATACTCTAGATGCAGGCAGGAGTCGGTTGATGTGTGGAGTAATAGTAGTAGATGCAGAATCGTTTCGGTCTACTTGACACGGACGTGATGCCTATGTTCATGATCATTGCCTTAGATGTCGTCATAATTATGCATTCTTTTATCAATTGCTCAGCAGTAATTTGTTCACCCACCATATTATTTGCTATCTTGAGAGAAGCCACTAGTGAAACCTATGGCCCCCGGCTCTCTTTTGCATCATATAAGTTCTCTTTTCCGTCATACTAGTTTCCGATCTACTATCTTGCAATATTTTACTTTCCGATCTATAAACGAAAAATACCAAAAATATTTACTTTACCGTTTATCTATCTCTATCAGATCTCACTTTTGCAAGTAACCATGAAGGGGTTGACAACCCCTTTATCGTGTTGGGTGCAAGTTTGTTGATTGTTTGTGCAGGTATTCGGTAACTTGTGCATTATCTCCTACTAGATTGATACCTTGGTTCTCAAATTGAGGGAAATACTTACTCTACTTTGCTGCATCACCCTTTCCTCTTCAAGGGAAAACCAACGCAAGCTCAAGAAGTAGCAGGAAGAATTTCTGGCGCTGTTGCCGGGGAGATCTGCACCAAGTCAAGCCATACCAAGTACCCATCATAAATTCTCACCTCTTGAATTACATTATTTGCCATTCACCTCTCATTTTCCTCCCCCCACCTCTAAAACGATTTTTGAAAAGATTTGCCTTTTCTTTGCCCCTCTTCCGTTCGTCTTCTTCACTTGCTTCTTATGTGCTCGTTTGTTGGATTGCTTGCTTTGTCACGATGGCTCAAGATAATACTAAATTGTGTGACTTCTCTAACACCAACAACAATGATTTTATTAGTACTCCGATTGCTCCCACTACTAATGCTGAATCTTGTGAATTTAATGCCGCTTTGCTGAATCTTGTTATGAAAGATCAGTTTTCCGGCCTTCCTAGTGAAGATGCCGCATCTCATCTAAACAATTTTGTTGATTTGTGTGATATGCAAAAGAAGAAAGGTGTGGATAATGATATTGTTGAATTGAAGCTATTTCCGTTTTCACTTAGAGATCGTACTAAGACTTGGTTTTCATCTTTGCCTAAAAATAGTATTGATTCGTGGAACATGTGTAAATATGCTTTCATCTCTAAGTATTTTCCTCCCGCTAAGATCAACTCCCTTAGGAACGATATTATGAATTTTAAGCAACCTAATCACGAACATGTTTCGCAATCTTGGGAGAGGATGAAATTGATGATACGGAATTGCCCTACACATGTTTGAATTTGTGGATGAGTATACAAAAAAATTATGCCAGATTGAATTTTTCTTCTAGAAATCTTTTAGGCCACGAGAGACACTTTTATGGAAATTACTTTAGTAGAGGCTACTAAACTTCTAGATAATATCATGGATAATTATTCTCAATGGCACACCGAAAGATCCACTAGTAAAAAAAGTGCATGCGATTGAAGAGATTAATGTTTTGAGTGGGAAGATAGATGAACTTATGAAATTATTTGCTAATAAAAGTGCTTCTTTTGATTGTAATGATATGCCTTTGTCCACTTTGATTGAGAATAATAATGAATCTATAGATGTGAATTTTGTTGGTAGGAACAATTTTGGTAATAACGCGTATAGAGGTAATTTTAATCCTTGTTGCAATCCGTGTTGAATTCTCCTCATGCTTATAATCAAAACAAAGCTTTTACTAAACATATCATTGATGCTACGATGCAACTTTTGAAGAAAAGCTTGAATTGGAAGTTTCTATCCCTAGAAAACTTTATGATGAGTGGGAACCTACTACTAAGATTAAGATTAAAGATTATGAGTGCCATGATTTGTGTGATTTGGGTGCTCACGTTTCCATGATTCCAAAAACTTTATGTGATGTGTTAGGTTTCCGCGAATTTGATTATTGTTCTTTAAATTTGCATCTTGCGGATTCCACTATTAAGAAACCTATGGGAAGGATTGATGATGTTCTTATTGTTGCAAATAGGAATTGTGTGCCCGTAGATTTCATAGTTCTTGATATAGATTGCAATTCTACATGCCCTATTATTCTTGATAGACCTTTCCTTAGAATGGTTGGTGCAATTGTTGATATGAAAGATAGATTCCACTTTCCGTTAAGGAAGGGCATGGAACACTTTCCTAGGAAGAAAATTGAATTGACATATGAATCTATTATGAGAGCCACTTATGGATTGCATACCAAATATGACAATACCTAGATCTATTCGTATTTTATGCCTAGCTAAGGGCGTTAAACAATAGCGCTTATTGGGAGGCAACCTAATTTTATTTTTGTTCTTTACTTTTTGTTCCTGTTTAGTAATAAATAATTCATCTAGCCTCTGGTTAGATGTGGTTTTTGTGTTTTAGTTAGTGTTTGTGCCAAGTTAAACCTTTAGGATAGCTTACGGTGATAGTTGTGTTCATCCTGCTAAAAAACAGAAACTTTTGCGCCCAGTAAATAATTTCCAGAATTTTATTAAAATGTGTTGTTGATCTGATTCTTTTTTGCTCTGGATTGATGCACAAATTTCTAAGGTTGTCCTAATGTATCAAAAAATTTGGAGTTACAGAAGTATTCGAGAGTTACAGATTGCTACAGACTGTTCTGTTTTTGGCAGATTCTATTTTCTACTCGATGTTTGCTTATTTTGATGAATCTATGGGTAGTATCGGGGGGTATGAACCATGGAAAAGTTGGAATACAGTAGATATTCAACCAATATAAATAAAGAATGAGTTTTCAACAGTACCTTAAAATGGTGATTTATTTTCTTATGCTAACAGAGCTTATGAGATTTACTGTTGAGTTTTGTGTTGTGAAGTTTTCAAGTTTTGGGTAAGGGTTTGATGGACTATGGAATAAGGAGTGGCAAGAGCCTAAGCTTGGGGATTCCCAAGGCACCCCAAGGTAATATTCAAGGACAACCAAAAGCCTAAGCTTGGGGATGCCCCGGAAGGCATCCCCTCTTTCGTCTTTGTCAATCGGTAACTTTACTTGAGGCAATATTTTTATTCACCCCATGATAGGTGTTTTGCTTGCAGCATCTTGTATGATTTGAGTCTTTGCTTTTTATTTTACCACAATCATCCTTGCTGTACACACCTTTCTAGAGAGACACGCATGAATCGTGATTTATTAGAATACTCTATGTGCTTCACTTATATCTTTTGAGCTAGGCAATATTGCCCTAGTACTTCACTTATATCTTTTTAGAGCATGGCGGTGGCTTTATTTTATAGAAATTGATGAACTCTCACGCTTCACTTATATTATTTTGAGAGTATTTTAGAACAACATGGTAATTTGCTTTGGTTATAAATCTAGTCCTAATATGATAGGCAACCAAGAGGGATATAATAAAAACTTCCATATTAAGTGCATTGAATACCATGAGAAGTTTTGATTCTTTATGATTGTTTTGAGATATGTAGATGGTGATATTATAGTCATGCTAGTGAGTAGTTGTGAATTTGAGAGATACTTGGGTTAAAGTTTGTGATTCCCATAGCATGCGCGTATGGTGAACCTTTATGTGATGAAGTCATAGCATGATTTATTTCTTGTTTGTCTTCCTTATGAGTGGCGGTCAGGGACGAGCGATGGTCTTTTCCTACCAATCTATCCCCCTAGGAGCATGCGTATAGTACTTTGTTTTGATGACTAATAGATTTTTGCAATAAGGATGTGTGTTCTTTATGACTAATGTTGAGTCCATGGATTATACGTACTTCCACCATTGCTAGCCTCTCTTGTGCTGCGCAACTCTACCTTCCTCAAAACAGCCACCATACCTACTGTCGGTGTCAAAATCGGCGGATCTCGGGTAGGGGGCCCCGATCTGTGCATCTAAGGCTAATGGTAACATGAGGCAAGGGACACGATGTTTTACCCAGGTTCGGGCCCTCTCAATGGAGGTAATACCCTACTTCCTGATTGATTGATCTTGATCATACGAGTATTACAAGAGTAGACCTACCACGAGATCGTAGAGGCTAAACCCTAGAAGCTAGCCTATGATGATTATGATTGTTCTCGTCCTACGGACTAAAGCCTCCGGTTTATATAGACACCGGAGGAGGCTAGGGTTACGCCGAGTCCGTTACAAAGAAGGAGATCTAATATCCGGATCGCCAAGCTTGTCTTCCACGCAAAGGAGAGTCCCATCCGGACACGGGACGAAGCCTTGAGTCTTGTATCTTCACGGTCCAATAGTCCGGCCAATGTATATAGTCCGGCTATCCGGATACCCCCTAACCCAGGACTCTCTCAGTAGCCCCTGAACCAGGCTTCAATGATGATGAGTCTGGCGCGTAGATTGTCTTCGGCATTGTAGGGCGGGTTCCATCTCCGAATACTCCAAAGTAGATTAAGTATTGTGTCCGGCTCTATGAGATAATTTCCGCACACCACCGTAGAGAGCATAACATTTTACAAATCTAATCTGCTGACAACAATTTTTTACAGTGTGCCCTTACGCCACGGCCTGGCTCAATACGAACTGGTTTTTCTCGGCCTGCCTTGACACGCGTTGCGAGGCAGTTTTATTGGCACACCTTGTCGAAGCAGAGATCGTGTTCCCCTTATTGCGGGATCTACCATCAATACGGGCGCGGGCAACCCCACGACGCTTGTTGGTATGACTCCGTGTTTTTAGGCAAGTCCCAAGCGGTTACGCTGAGGATGCTTGATATTCACCCCCTTTATAGAGGGGCAGAGGCCTATCCCTCTTTCCTACCATGCTTGCACCTTTCCGCATCTTGAATTCCAACACCCGAAGCCCAAGCTTAGGCACTTCGGATCTTCAATCATGTCCGGATCCAACCTTCAAGGCCGGTGGATGGCCTCCTTTGTCATAGAGGAGGACATTGCGAAGCTTAGGGAGGTCAGATATCTGGCCACCGACATCAAGCACAGGCTTCCTGCTCCAGGGCAGGTCATCCATACTCCCGAGCCCAACGAGAGCGTCGTATTTGTTTCTCACTTCCTCCCTGTCTTAGGCTTCACCCTTGATCCCTTTGTGAGAGGGCTCATGTTCTATTACGGGCTAGATTTTCATGATCTAGCTCCAGACTCCATCCTTCACATCTTGTCGTTCATCGTCGTGTGCGAAGCCTTCCTCCACATCACCCCTCACTTCGGCTTATGGCTCAAGACCTTCAATGTGAAGCCGAAGATGATTGAGGGGTGACACGCAGAGTGCAGAGGCGCTGCAATAAGCAGAAACGCTGACGCCCCATGGTCAGAGGGCTTCTTCCCGGAGGTTTTTGATCTATGGCAGCGAAGGTGGTTTTACGTCACGGCTCCTAGAGGAACAAAGTGGGTGGCTGCCCCCGACTTCCGCTCGGGCCCTCCGCCTTAACTGGCGTCATGGGCCAATGTGGGACTGGATTGGGGGCCTGCTAATGATGTACCAACATTGCAGAGCCGCATTCGGGAGCTTCTTGAGAGGGACATTAGTCTTATTAGCGTAATTCAGGTAATGCTAGTCCGACGGATCTTGCCGTGCAAACGTCGGCCTCTCCGGATGTGGGAGTTCAACCCAGAAGGTCCACGGACTATTCAGCACTTCTTCAGCATGACGCTCGAAGGGATGTGTAAGTTATTCTTCGGACCACAAGTAAATTGTCCGGACACCACCGAGGATGCGGGCCTGAGCTGCAACCGCCCAGATACCCAAGTAAGTAACCCAGAAACCGAACACTTCGTTTATATTTATCATAACATTATTCTGAAAACCATCCGCGACTAGGAATGGCTCTGCAAGGAGGAGAGAATCAGGTGTCCAGCACCGCTTCCCGAAGGCTCGCCTAGTCCTACCATAGCCAGGATGCTTAGTCGTGTGCTAAGTCAAGTGCCCTCGGGGAAAGACGAAGGGAAAAACAGAGAAGCAGAGCTTCACACATTGCACATCCAAACTGGGGGAATTACTATCTCCACGGAGGAGGATAGTCGGGGAGGGGAATCTACGACCTCCTCCCCCTCGGGAAGAAGAGGGACGCCTCCAAAGACTTGGAGACGGAGGTGCCTAGACAAGGGAAGAAAACTTCACCAGGAGGCCCTGCCCCAGAGGGCGTCCTCACTGCGCCATGCCCGCAAATGGGCCAGCCCTCAGCCGATGTGTAAGTTAATCGTAAGTACAAAGCTACTGCTTCCTCCTCCGAGAACAATAACCAGGATCCATTCTTTGCAGTCCGGCTAGTAGCTCTTCTCGATGGAGTTCGTCTTCGGGGGATCTTCTGCCGGAGATGATGGAGAGTGAAACCCCACCTGCCTCTCCGCCTCATGGGGCGGGCGACCCCGAGGTGTCTTCACGGAGGAGTCCGGATTTGCCGAGGCCAGAAGCTAATACTTCGGCCGCCCTGAGCCCAGAGCGTTTGGCTCCCACGGGGGGCGATAAGAAGGGTCCAGCACAGTTCGGCGACCAGTCGGACACGCTGACGGGCCTTCTGGAGCAAGCTGCTCTCTCGGAGGATCACCGTCAATTAATGAGCACGGTGCTTGAGAAGATTTCATCCGCCACAAGCGGGTTGAATGAAGTTTTTCGAGCCTGCTGAAAGGCTTTGAGGTATATAATGAAATACGTAATTTTTTGGTTGTGGCGCACGTGCTAGGTGTGCTCCGTATAGATAGTAGCCCCTGAGACTCTGGTTGCCAGCCCTAGGTGGAAAACGGAGGATCACATTCTTAAGTAATGATCGCACAGTATTTCATGCGTAGGTGGCTAAGGGTCCGGCAGCCGACCGGACCGCTGAGGTCGCCGAACTGAGGCGACAGATTGAAGTTGTGGACGCCGACATCACGCTTGTGAACGAGCGGCTTAACGAGTCACAGAGTATGTGCTCTGTTTTCCTTGTTTATAGGAAATATTAAGAGGAGCATAATGTTAATGTGATATGCTTCGACTGCAGGTGGAGCTGCTGCCGTGGAGGCCCTGAGGGCGGAGCTTGCCCTGGCCAAGGAACAAGCCCGGGCTAGCAATGCGGCTACCCTAAAGGCGGCCGAAGATTTGAGAGCCGAACAGGCTGCTCATCGCTGAAGCGAAGATAAAATAGCCGAGATGGCTGTGGAGCTGAAAACCGCCACCGGCCGGTATGAGCTCCTTGAAAAGGAGAATCGGGCAAAGTCGGCTGACCTGAAGAAGGCCCTTGATGCGGCCAAGGAGACGCGTTCAAAAATTAGGGATGCCCGGGAGGAGCTTCGACAGGCCGGAGAGATTGCGGCTGGAACCCCCTTTTTGTTGTGAATGAAGTTCTTGGATCCAAAGTACGCTCCTCTGGATCGGCGCTGGAGCGCTGCAGACGCGTATGCGGATCTGGCAAAAAGTACGGCTGATGCGACCAAGTTTTTCAAGGATCAAAAAGTTAGTGAAGTAGAAAGGCTGTTCTGGTCGTAATTCAGTGCTCCAACGCGCCCGTTGCCATTGAGTGAAAGGATGGCCGGTGTGGCCGAGCTCCATAGGTTGTCCGGTCTTGCAATGAGGTCTGTAATAGACCATCTATGGCCGAAGGGGCCGAAGCCGGATAGTTATTTTGGTTTAGTGCAACAATTCCTTGGCGCCGTATCACAAATCGATGCCATGAAGAGGTCGGCGTGCATAGAGGGTGCGCGGATGGCTCTTGCCCGTGTTAAAACATATTGGGCAGATATGGAGGCCACCATCATTGCAACCCAGAATCCGATGGGGAGCCAGGATCCAGCCGAGCACTACTTGGAGCAGGTAACAGAAGGTGCTAGTTTAAAAGAGGCTCAGTGCTCGAAGAATGTCATGTTCGAGTGACAAATCGTTTCATTGTAAAAACAATTGTATTTTGATTATAAAGGCTATGTTTATACTTTTGCCCAAAAGTGTTATTGTGCCTCTTGTGCGACCGTTTGATGTGTATATAACCTTAAAGTTAGCAGTCATTGGCTTCAGCCCCCACGCATACAATGCGGGGGTGTTTGCAAAAATGTGCGTAATCACACTTGATCCAACGTCTTGGTCCATTAAGGAGGTGATCGCACGTCGAACTAGGCAACCGGACTATATAGCTTTAACACTTTCACTTAGCCATAGGAGTTTGACGGTGGGGCTAATATGTAGCCCCTGGTACCTTCGCGTGCATCCTGATACGGGCGCGTGTGTACACGACCGGGAAACGGTCCTTCGTTAATGCGGAGGAATGCTAACGATTCCGATGAGTCCTCGAGTGGTTGACCAGTCTCTCGTTATATCATGACAGTCAGTTTTCGGCTTTCTCTACTGAGGTGCTCATCCGGAATAACCAGGGCATAATCGCAGTAGTTCTCCTTTGGCCGCCTTAGCCGATAGAAGCGTAACGTAAGGCGGCAAACCCAGGAGCCGGGCAAACCCAACATTTGACCAAAGACATGATTCGGAGCTGATGCATATAAGGCCTAACTCGCGACGCCGAACACTCCCGAAGGTATTCGGACTTTATAACATATACTGGGCTGAGTAGCGCCCTTGATTATGAGCCCTGTATTTCCAGGTACGTGCATTAGTCTATCGTGGTGAAATGCCAATAACGCCAGTATCCCCTGTGGGTGTATTGAGTACCCACGGGATGTCAAGCAATAAGAGACAATAAAGAATGTTTACACAGGGGCTTAATCTAAAGAGAAACCTTTGAGCGGGGCCCTGCTGCACGTCTGCGCCTTTGTCTCCGTTGTGCCGTGTCCTGGGAGGGTATCGCACGAATGGTGTCTGTAAAAAGGAAAACTCATGTAAAAGAGTATGACGTAAGCGTGCGAAGAGTTGGTTATTATCAGTGGATAGTAGAAGTGTAAGACATTGGACTGTTAATAAGGTCAAGCCAAAAGGTGGGATTTATTGCATGCTTGCTGCCCCTGGTGCCCTCTATGGGATTACATTTATAGCACCCAGCTTAGGTTTATCTGGGCTAGTACCGTCGGTGGTGTGCCGGACTCGTCTAACCGTGTCCGTGGTCTTAACGACCGATCATGCGTCCTGATAGGAGAGGCTGCTTAGTGTACGACTGCTAGAGCCGCCGCATACTCTTCCGCACGTAAGGAATGCTCCTATTTCCGCTATCGGTGATGACACCACGTGGACCAGGCATCTTGAGTTTAAGGTAGGCGTAGTGCGGTACTGCGTTCAAGCGGGCGAAGACCATTCTTCCGAGCAATGCATGATAACCACTTCGGAGGGGAGCGATGGTGAAGAGTAATTCTTCGCTTCTGAAGTTGTCTAGAGAACAGAATGTCACCTCTAATACGAGGGAGCCCCTGCAGCGGGCCTCAATGCCTAGTATCACCCCTTCAAAGGTGGTGTTACTTTGGCTGATTCTGGATGGGTCTATCCCCATCCTGCGGATAGTGTCCTGGTATATTAGATTGAGACTACTGCCGCCGTCCATGAGGACACGAGTGAGATGGTATCCGTCGATTATTGGGTCGAGCACCAAGGCAGCCGGTCCTCCGTGCCGCATACTAGTCGGGTAGTCCTTGTGATCAAAGGTGATCGGGCAGGCCGACCAGGGGTTAAGTTTGGGTGCGATGGGCTCTACAGCGTATGCGTCTCTGAGCGCGCGTTTGTGCCTTTTCTTGGGTATGTGAGTCGCACAAATCATGTTTACTGTTTTTACGTCTGGCGGGAATTTTTTCTGTCCCCTAGTGTTCGGCTGGCGAGGCTCATCCTCATCTTCACTTGGTGTTTCCCTTCCCTTGTGTTCGGCATTTAACTTGCCGGCCTACTTAAAGACCCAACATTCTCTGTGAGTGTGGTTCACAGGTTTTTTGGGGGTGCCATGAATTTGGCACAGTCTGTCCAGGACTTTGTTCAGGCCGGACGGTCCCTCTTTGCTGCCTTTAAAGAGCTTCTTTTGTTGATCGGGTCGAGGGCCCCTGAATCCGGCGTTGACCGCTATGTTGTCCGGACTTTCTTCCTTGTTTCGACGCTTGTTTTTATTGTGCCGTGGCTTCCCGTTGCCATCCCTGATTTCAGATGTGCCTGGGTCGCTGGTGCCTCTACGGGCCAACCAGCTGTCTTCACCCGCGCAAAAGCGGGTCATAAGGCTTGTTAAGGCTGCCATTGTCCTCGGCTTTTCTTGGCCGAGGTGTCTGGCGAGCCACTCATCCCGGATACTGTGCTTGAAGGCCACTAGGGCTTCGGCATCTGGATGATCGACAATTTGATTCTTCTTAGTGAGGAATCTATTCCAAAGCTTGCGGGCGGACTCTTCGGGTTGTTGAATTATGTGACTTAAATCGTCAGCATTCGGAGGTCAGACATAGGTCCCTTGAAAATTGGCCCTGAAAGCGTCCTCAAGTTCCTCCCAACTTCCGATTGAATTTTTGGGGAGGCTTTCCAACCAGTGCCGAGCTGGTCCCTTCAACTTGAGGGGAAGGTATTTGATGGCGTGGAGGTTGTCTCCACGAGCCATGTGGATATGAAGGATAAAATCCTCAATCCAGACCCCGGGGTCTGTTGTTCCGTCATATGCCTCTATGGTCACGGGTTTAAAACCCTGTGGAAATTCGTGGTCCCGTACCTCTTTGGTGAAGCACAGAGGGTGAGCAGCCCCTCTTTATCTGGATATGTTGTGGCATGCTGTCGACTGTTGTTGTGTCCGGTGCTGATTCCGAACTTGTATTCGATCAGTCTGATCGTTTTGGTGACCATAATCCTGCGCCAGAGCGTGTCCTCTAGATCCATAGATGGACCTGGTCGTGCCAACCTTTTTGTCTAGGAGCTCGCGTAAATCGTGTGCGGCGTCAGTAGCTGCTCTATTGCGGTCATGAAGTGGTTGGTCCGGCCTACTGGCCGTATTGTTCTTCGGCAGAATGGCCTCATCATCGAATTCTGGCAGCAGCTTGCGCTTTGGGTAGCTCTTTGTGTGGCGATCGTCGCCGTATTTTTCTTCAGTGTCTAGCACTTTATTCCATCTGCGGTTGAGCGTTTCCTGCGCAGCCTTAAGTCTTTGCTTCTGCTTATTTAGACTTCTCGCAGTGGCCATAAGCCTTCTATGGAGGTTATCTCGTTCCAAATGTTTTTCCGGGATGATGAATGCATCATCGTCCGGACTGTGATCTTCTCCTGAGGCAGGTTGATGAGTTCGGCCCTCGGGATCGCTGTGATCGGGCGTCTACTCCGGGCTGTGTTCGGCATGACCTGGTTCATCCTGCTCGATCGCTGGGTCCATATGGTCGTTGTTGCCTTTGGATTTGACTGGGGTGTCGATCTTTCTAGCGTTGTTATCGCTATTTTTACTGTGGCTGGACTTAGAGCGGAGTCTGCGCCGTTGTTTTGGCTTTTGTCCGGGGGTTTTATCCTCCATTGTGTCTTTTTTGTCGCCATCGTCCTCCTTAAGCGTGTCCACCATGTATATATCATATGATGAGGTGGCAGTCCAGCGCCCCGTGGGCGGTGGTTCCAAATCATCCCCTGCGCCGACGTCCATACCGTCGGTGTCATTGGAGTCGAAGTCAAGCATGTCTGTTACGTCATTGACAGTGGCTATGAAGTGGGTGGTGGGTGGGCAACGAATTTCTTCGTGCCTGCTTCCCCCTCGAGCCGGACATAGTTCGGCCAAGAGTCTCCTGACAAAGAGAGAGACCTTAATGAATTCAGCATGTCGCCGAACAACCGGACTATATACTCTGGCCGGACTGTTGGACTATGAAGATACAAGATTGAAGACTTCGTCCCGTGTCCGGATGGGACTCTCCTTTGCGTGAAAGGCAAGCTTGGCAATTCGGATATGTAGATATCCTTCTCTGTAACCATCTCTGTGTAACCCTAGCCCCCTCTGATGTCTATATAAAGCGGAGGGTTTAGTCCGTAGGACAACAACAATCATCATCATAGGCTAGCTTCTAGGGGTTTGCCTCTACGATCTCGTGGTAGATCAACTCTTGTAATACTCATATCATCAAGATCAATCAAGCAGGAAGTAGGGTATTACCTCCATCGAGAGGGCCCGAACATAGGTAAAACATCTTGTCCCCTGCCTCCTGTTACCATTAGCTTTAGATGCACAGTTCGGGACCCCCTACCCGAGATCCGCCGGTTTTGACACCGACATTGGTGCTTTCATTGAGAGTTCCACTATGCCATCCCGATAAGGCTTGATGGCTCGCCTCGTTGTCAAGGACAACATCACCTCCGGAGGATCCCTGGCTGTAGGACAAACTCTCCGGCTGGGCAGTTTTGTCATGGCCGCCCGTTTGGCCGCCGCGCCGACGTTAACTTCTCAGGTCATCAAGAACAACCTCCATGTCAGCCCGGAATTCACCGAGCAGATGGATCCAATGGAGCTCTCCTCCCTAAACGACCTCTTCGATTGCATCGCCGCCTGGGAGTCGCTACGGACTATGATCGGATTGGGCTTAAACCCGACCTAAGGGAGATTAACTCTCCACCGGTTACCCATCAGATGGCGGTGGTGGAGGAACAAAACATCAATTATTCCTCTATTTTGAGGACGAACTATGTCCGGATCCCCGAGCTCTCTAAGCCAGATACCTGTCTACGGGAGGACGTGGCCCAGCCTCCGAACTTAGAATCGGGCAACGGGCCACAAATATTGGGCAACATCCTGGAGCCCGAGCTGCCAAGCTCAGGAGCTCCTTCGCCCCCGGGTCCTAGATTGGGTCAGGATGTGGACTTAAGTCTACCCACCCACCCAGACACAAGTGATCTTTCCCACATCAGACAAGAGCCCCAAGAGACAGTACACCACTTCTGGGCCAGATTCCTCCTTGTAATGAGCAAGGTTAAGGACTGTCACGAGGAAGACGCAATCTCATTCTTTTGCAAAAATTGCACGGACAAGGGAATTCTCAATGCCATAAGTCGCCGTGACATAGCACACTTTGCCGACTTGGCGGCCATAGTACAGAAGTACTGTGCGATGGAAAGCACCTGGAAAACCCAAACAAATTTTTGGGATCCTCCGGAGCTAACTAAACCCCTCATCCTAACTAAAAGGGTGCGCTCTCGCAAGTCACCCAACCCAATTACAAAGAAGCCAAAGCCCTCTATAGGGCGTGGGACAGTACTGGAGGGATGGCTCAATAGGCCATGCAAAATTCACAGCACACCGGACACCATACCAACACACAGCCTTAGAGCATGTTGGATACTCCAGCAGGTGGCCAAGAGCGGCGAGGACCTTCTCATCAACAATACCGCACAACACCATCCCGCAGAAAATAACAATACAGTACCGAAAGTCTTCGAGACTTTCGCCTCAAACAACAGGCGCAAGCGAGCGCTCCGCAGCCTCGCCGAAGTCTGCACATCGCAGCAATAAACCCGTGGAACGATATGGCCATAACCTTCAACGCCAGCAACGAACCTCAATTTCGAACAGTCGGTGCACCAGCCGCTTTGGTCCTTAGTCCAATCGTGGACGGATTCTGGCTTACTAAAGTGCTCATGGACGGCGGCAGCGGATTAAACCTCATCTATGAGGAAACTCTTAACAAAATGAAAATAGATAAGAGCTGCATTGAGCAAAGCAGCACGACCTTCAGAAGAATCATCTCTAGTCGGGAGGCACGATGCGCAGGGAAAATCACACTGGATGTGGTATTCGGCACTCCGGAGAATTATAGGTCCAAAGAAATCACATTCCAGGTGGCCCTGTTTAGCAGTGGATACCACACCCTCTTGGGGCGAGACACATTCACAAGCTTCCAAGCTATACCCCATTACGGGTACATGAAGTTCAAGATGCCGGGGCCCAATGGAATCATCACTCTAGCCAGTGATCCGGACATAGCACTCCGCGCCGAAAATAAAACTGCCGCACTAGCCCTAGAGGCATTATCCGAAGCCCTTGCGGCCGAAGAGTTAACTGCACTATGCTCTGCAGTAGATAGGGACGACGTGATACTCGACAAACGACCCAAGTCCGCCTCTTTTAAACCAGCAGACGAAAGTTCCAGGTCAACCCAACGGACCCTACAAAAACAGCATCAATTGGGGCATAGCGGAACCCTACAATAGACGCCGCACTACGAGAGTTCTTGCGCGAGAATTGGGACATTTTCGCCTGGCATCCTTCAGACATGCCAGGTATCCCACGCAGGCTGGCCGAACATAGCCTAAACATACTAAAGGGATACAAGCCGGTCAAGGAGACTCTTCGGCGCTTTTCAGAACCCAAGCGACAAGCCATGGGAGAAGAGCTAGCCAAGCTACTCGAAGCCGGATTCATCAGAGAAATAAAACATCCGTACTGGCTAGCAAACCTGGTGATGGTACCAAAGAAGGATAAATCTTGGCGCCTATACGTCGATTTCAAAGACCTTAATAAGGCTTGCCCTAAGGATCCCTTCCCCGTCCCCCGCATTGATCAAATTATCGACGCTACTGCAGGACACGACTCATTGTGTTTCCTCGACACATACTCCGGATACCATCAAATCAAGATGGCGGAGTCTGATCAAGCCGCAACGGCATTTATCACTCCATACAGTCCCTTCTGTTTTAACACCATGCCTTTCGGGCTCAAAAACGCCGGTGCAACCTATCAACGCATGGTTCAGACATGCCTGGAAACACAAATCGGAAAAACAGTGGAGGCTTATGTAGACGATGTGGTCATCAAAACCAAACATGTCGAATCAGTAATATACGACTTGAGGCTTACGTTCGATAATCTCCGAACATATGACATAAAGCTCAACCCGGAAAAATGTTTTTTCGGCGTACCAGCCGGAAAACTCTTGGGCTTTATTGTTTCCAATAGAGGAATCGAAGCAAACCCGGCTAAAATCCGAGCTCTGCCACAGTTGTCTACGCCAACAAACCTCAAGCAAATCCAGAAACTAACTGGATGCATGGCCACCCTAAGCCGCTTTATCTCCCGATTAGGAGAAAAGGCACTGCCTCTTTATCGCCTTCTTCGACGCACCGAACACTTCGAGTGGACGGATGCGGCTACGGCTGGGCTGGAGGAAATAAAAGCCCTCTTGGCCACCAATCCAATCCTGGCAGCGCCAAATGTCGGCGAACCCATGCTGCTATACATAGCTGCAACACACTAGGTTGTAAGCGCAGTGCTCATCGTCGAACGAGAGACAGATGGACATAAATTCCCACTACAAAAGCCGGTATACTACATATCCACTGTCCTCACTCCATGCAAGTCACGGTACCCACATTATCAAAAGATAGCATACGCGGTCTTCATGGCATCCCGAAAACTATGACACTACTTTCAAGAGTGTTCAATCACGGTGGCCTACGAAGTACCACTCAATGACATAATAAATAACCATGATGCCACGGGCCGGATTGCAAAATGGGCTATCGATCTCCTCCCGTTCGACATAACATACAAACCATGACGGGCCATGAAGTCGCAAGTACTGGCTGACTTCGTCGCCGAATGGACAGAAGCCGAACTCCCTAAAGAGTACGACGCGTACTCCAATTCGATCATGCACTTTGACGGCTCTAAGATGCTAGCTGGTCTAGGGGCTGGCGTCGTCCTGACGTCCCACACCGGAGATACAGTCCAATACGTACTCCAAATACTTTACACAAATTCCAACAATGCAGCTGAGTATGAGGCATTGTTGCACGGTCTTCGGATGGCAGTCTCCATGGGCATTCAATGCCTAGAAGTACGTGGGGAATCAAATCTCGCAATATCCCAAATAAATGGAGACTTTGACACCAAGGACCCAAAAATGGCGGCCTACCGTAATGCCGTTCTCAAAATGTCAGCTCGATTCGAGGGGCTCGAATTCCACCATGTGGTTCGAGAAAACAATCAAGCGGCGGATATCCTTGCCCGCATTGGCGCTAAACGTGACCCCGTCCCACCAAATATTTTTTTGGAAAGGCTGTTCAAGCCATCCGTGGTGTGGGAAGGGAAGTCTGGCAATACTAGTCCAGATCCGCATACAACCCCAGATCCTGAACAATCTGACGTAATCGGAGGCTCCGCCACCGAAATCACACCTTTGGCCAACGTGATTATGGCGGTCATCGCCCCGTGGTCAGAACCCTTCCTAGCTTACTTAAATAGGCAGGAACTCCCGGAGGACCAAAATGAGGCACGTTGCATTGTGCGGCGCTCTAAAGCCTACAAAGTTCACGAAGGAGAGCTTTATAAGAAAAGCGCGGCCGGAGTGCTCCAAAGGTGCATCTCCGAAGAGGAAGGGCGGCAGCTCTTGGCTGAAATTCATGCCGGACTAGGCGGCCACCATGCTGCAGCTCGGGCGCTCGTAAGCAAGGCCTGCCGTACAGGTTTCTACTGGCCGACAGCCCGGGCAGACGCACAACACCTTGTCCAACACTGCGTCGGTTGCCAGCTTTTTGCAAATCAAAGCCATATGCCGCCCACCGCCCTCCAAACAATCCCCATAACTTGACCCTTTGCGGCCTGGGGGCTCGATATGGTTGGACCCCTTAAAGGAGGAAGCCATAAGAAGAAATACTTGTTGGTCATGGTCGATAAATTCACCAAATGGATAGAAGCCAAACCAGTTAAAACGGCCGAATCCGGACCAATGATAGACTTTATATCCGGGGTCGTACACCGCTACAGTGTCTGCTACGTCTTGAGCTTGCGTTGGTTTTCCTTGAAGAGGAAAGGGTGATGCAGCAATAGTAGCATAAGTATTTCCCTCAGTTTTTGAGAACCAAGGTATCAATCTAGTAGGAGGCTCCTCAGAAGTCCCACGCACCTACACAAACAAACAAAGAACTCGCAACCAACGCAATAAAGGGATTGTCAATCCCATCACGACCACTTGCGAAAGTGAGATATGATAGAGATAGTATGATAAGATAAATATATTTTTGGTATTTTATAATATAGATTGGAAAAGTAAAGATGCAAATAAAAGTAGATTGAAAGCTTATATAATAAAAGATAGACCCGGGCGCCATAGGTTTCACTAGTGGCTTCTCTCAAGATAGCATAAGTATTACGGTGGGTGAACAAATTACTGTCGAGCAATTGATAGAAAAGCGAATAATTATGAGATTATCTAGGCATGATCATGTATATAGGCATCACGTCCGCAACAAGTAGACCGACTCCTGCCTGCATCTACTACTATTACTCCACACATCGACCACTATCCAGCATGCATCTAGAGTATTAAGTTCATAAGAACAGAGTAATGCATTAAGAAAGATGACATGATGTAGAGGGATAAACTCAACCAATATGATATAAACCCCATATTTTTATCCTTGATGGCAACAATACAATACGTGCCTTGCAACCCCTGCTGTCACTGGGTAAGGATACCGCAAGATTGAACCCAAAGCTAAGCACTTCTCCCATGGAAAGAAAGATCAATCTAGTAGGCCAAACCAAACTGATAATTTGAAGAGACTTGCAAAGATAACTCAATCATACATAAAAGAACTCAGAGGAGATTCAAATATTTCTCATAGATAAACTTGATCATAAACCCACAATTCATCGGATCTCGACAAACACACCACAAAAAGAGTTACATCGAATAGATCTCCACAAGAGAGGGGGACAACATGGTATTGAGATCCAAAAAGAGAGAAGAAGCCATCTAGCTAATGACTATTGACCCGAAGGTCTATGGTATAGATCTCCACCGACGTTGTGAGTAGTTTACCATAGACCTTCGTTGTCGAGATCCGATGTAGAAGCCCTCCGTGGTCGATTCCCCCTCCGACGGAGCATCGACGAAGGCTCGAAGATGGGATCTCGCAGATACAGAAGGTTGCGGTGGTGGAAATTGTTTTTCATTGGCTCCCTGGATGTTTTCGGGGTACATGGGTATATATAGGAGGAAGAAGTACGTCGGTGGCCGCCCGAGGGGCCCATGAGACAGGGGGGTGCGCCCTGTAGGGGTGGGCGCGCCCTCCACTCTCGTGGCCGCCTCGGCTGCTTCTTGGCTTGCACTCCAAGTCCTCTGGATCACGTTTGTTCCAAAAATCACGCTCCCGAAGGTTTCATTCCGTTTGGACTCCGTTTGATATTCCTTTTCTTCGAAATACTAAAATAGGCAAAAAAGCAGCAATACGGGTTGGGCCTCCGGTTAGTAGGTTAGTCTCAAAAATGATATAAATGTGTAAAATAAAGCCCGTAAACATCCAAAAGGGATAATATAATAGCATGGAACAATCAAAAATTATAGATACGTTGGAGACGTATCAAGCATCCCGAAGCTTAATTCCTGCTCGTCCTCGAGTAGGTAAATGATAAAAATAGAGTTTTCGATGTGGAATGCTAGCTAGCATAATTCTCAATGTAATTTTCTTTATTGTGTCATGAATGTTTAGATCCAAATGATTCAAAATAAAAGTTCATATTGACATAAGAAATAGTAATACTTCAAGCATACTAATAAAAGCAATCATGTCTTCTCAAAATAACGTGGCTACAGAAAGTTCATCCCTACAAAATCATATAGTTAGGCTATGTTGCATTTTCATCACACAAAATACTCCCATCAAGAACAACCCCGGTTTCAGCCAAGCAATTAGTTCATACTTTTTAACGTGTTTCAGCCTTTTTCAACTCTCACGCAATACATGAGCGTGAGCCATGGATATAGCACTATGGGTGGAATAGAATATGATGATGGAGGTTGTGTGGAGAAGACAAAAAAGGAGAAAGTCTCACATTGACGAGGATAATCAACGGGCTATGGAGATGCCCATCAATTGATGTCAACATGAGGAGTAGGGATTGCCATGCAACGGATGCACTAGAGCTATAAATGAATGAAAGCTCAACAAAAGAAACTAAGTGGGTGTTCATACAACTTGCTTTCTCACGAAGACCTAGGGCATTTGAGGAAGCCCATTGTAGGAATATACAAGCCAAGTTCTATAATAAAAAATTCCCACTAGTATATGAAAGTGACAACATATGAGACTCACTACATGAAGGACATGGTACTACTTTGAAGCACAATATATGAGACTCGCTATATGAGGAACATGGTGCTACTTTGAAGCACAAGTGTGGAAAAAGAGATAGTAACATTGCCCCCTTTTTATTTATTTGATTTTTTTCTTTTTTTTCTTGTTTTTTTTCTTTTTTGGGGCCTTTTTTGGCCTTTCCTTTTTTTTATTTTTTTATATTTTTGGGGACAATGCTCTAATAATGATGATCATCACACTTTTATTGATTTACAACATATGAATTACAACTCAAAACTAGAACAAGATATGACTCTATATGAATGCCTCCGGCAGTGTACCTGGATGGTGCAATGAATCAAGAGTGACATGTATGAAAAATTATGCATGGTGGCTTTGCCACAAATACGATGTCAACTACATGATCATGCAATGGCAATATGACAATAGTAATGCGTGTCATGATGATAAACGGAACGGTGGAAAGTTGCATGGCAATATATCTTGGAATGGCTATGGAAAAGCCATTATAGGTAGGTATGGTGGCTGTTTTGAGGAAGATATAAGGAGGTTTATGTGTGATAGAGTGTATCGTATCACGGGGTTTGGATGCACCGGCGAAGTTTGCACCAACTCTCAAGGTGAGAAAGAGCAATGCACGGTACCGAAGAGGCTAGCAATGATGGAAAGGTAAAAGTGCGTATAATCCATGGACTCAACATTAATCAAATGAACTCATATACTTATTGCAAAAGTTTTATTAGCCCTCAAAGCAAAGTACTACTACGCATGCTCCTAGGGGGGAGGTTGGTAGGAGTTAACCATCGCGCGCCCCCGACCTCCACTCAAGGGAAGCAATCAAAAGAGCACTCTATGCAATAAATTTGTTACACAACTTTCACCATATGTGCATGCTACGGGACTTGCTAACTTCAACACAAGCATTCTTTAAATTCATAATCACCCAACTAACATGAATTTAATATCACTACCTCCACATCTCAAAACAATTATCAAGTATCAAATTGATCATAGCATCCAATTCACTTCCTATGATAGTTTTTATTATACCCAACTTGGATGCCTACCATTCTAGGACCAATTTTATAACCATAGCAAATACCATGCTGTTCTAAGGGACTCTCAAAATAATATAAGTGAAGTATGAGACACTATCAATTTATACAAAATTAAGCCACCGCCATGCTCTAAAGGATATAAGTGAAGCACTAGAGCAAAAACTATCTAGCTCAAAAGATATAAGTGAAGCACATAGAGTATTCTAATAAATTCCAATCAAGTGGGCTTCTCCCAAAAGGTGTCTACAGCAAGGATGATTGTGGTAAAGTAAAAAACAAATACTAATATCATACACGATGGTCCAAGCAAAACACATATCGTGTGGCGAATAAAAATATAGTTCCAAGTGAAGTTACCAATGAACGAAGATGAAAGAGAGGATGTCTTCCGGGGGCATCCCCAAGCTTAGGCTTTTGGCTATTCTTGAATATCTTGGGGTGCCATGGGCATCCCCAAGCTTAGGCTTTTGCCACTCCTTATTCCATAGTCCATCAAATCTTTACCCAAAACTTGAAAACTTCACAACACAAAACTCAACAGGAAATCTCATAAGCTCCGTTAGTGAAAGAAAACAAAACCACCACATAAGGTGCTGTAATGAACTCATTCTTTATTTATTTTGGTGTTAAACCTACTGTATGCCAAGTTCTCTATGGTTCATACCACTTAATACTAGCCATAGATGCGTCAAAATAAGCAAACAACACACGAAAAACAGAATCTGTCAAAAACAGAACAGTCTGTAGCAATCTGTAACTAACACAAACTTCTGGAACTTTAACAATCCTACCAAAATAGGAAGTCCTGGAAAATTTGTCTATTGATCAGCAGCAAAAATAATCAACGCACAAGAATGTTTCTGTGATTTAACAAAATTAATTTCGTGCACGCAAAGTTTCTGTTTTTCAGCAGAATCAAATTAACTATCACCATAGGTTATCCTATAGGTTCTACTTGGCACAAACACGAATTAAAACATAAAAACACATCTAAACAGAAGGTAGATGCAAAATTTATTCCTAAACAGAAGCAAAAAAAAAACACAAAAAAAATTGGGTTGCCTCCCAACTAGCGCTATCGTTTAACGCCCCTTGCTAGGCATAAAAGCGAAGATAGATCTAAGTAGTGCCATCTTTGATTTTCAGTTTTATAGCGGAGTCATGCTCGAATCCGGGAGGTTCTTTACGTTTCCCTTCATACTCGGAAATTTTATATCCAAAGAATCCAGCCTCTTATTGCAAAGAGTAATCAACATATTCACGCGGTGGAGATTTCCGCTAACACTTTTAAGAGGCTCAAGAGATTTTTGTAATATTTTTGTTACTTCGCAAATCTTTCCAAACACTTGTGTTTCTTCTTGGGTAGGATGTGGTCCTCCCTTTTGAGGTAGTGTTCCCACTATTCCTTCTATAATTTCATGCGCAATACTAGGATCAATTTACATAAAATTTCCCTTGGCAATGTAGTCCAAGAGTTGTCTATGCGCCATGTTTAGCCCAACATAAAAATTGCGAAGAAGAATTCTAAAATTCATCTCTAGGGTGCAATTGCGATAAGATTCCATCATCCTATACCAAGCATCTTTTAAATTTTCTCCTTGCCCTTGCTTGAAGTGAAGAACTTCAAACTCGGGAGAAATAGGAGCGGATAAGGAACTAGCCATAACGACGAGGTAAACGATCTAAAACATGAGCAAATAGAAAAAGGCAAGCAAAAGAGAGAGGAGAAGATTGGGAAAGAGAGGGCGAATAGAATGGCATGGGTGAAGTGGGGGAGAGGAAAACGAGAGGCAAATGTCAAATAATGTAAATGCGAGGGAGATGAGTTTGTGATGGGTACTTGGTGTGTCTTGATTTGAGCAAAGACCTCCCCGGCAACGGCGCCAGAAATCCTTCTTGCCATGTCTTGAGCTTGCGTTGGTTTTCCTTGAAGAGGAAAGGGTGATGTAGCAATAGTAGCATAAGCATTTCCCTCAGTTTTTGAGAACCAAGGTATCAATCGAGTAGGAGGCTCCTCAGAAGTCCTACGCACCTACACAAACAAACAAAGAACTCGCAACCAACACAATAAAGGGGTTGTCAATCCCTTGACGGCCACTTGCGAAAGTGAGATCTGATAGAGATAGTATGATAAGATAAATATATTTTTGGTATTTTATAATATAGATTGGAAAAGTAAAGATGCAAATAAAAGTAGATTGAAAGCTTATATGATAAAAGATAGACCCGGGGGCCATAGGTTTCACAAGTGGCTTCTCTCAAGATAGCATAAGTATTACGGTGGGTGAACAAATTACTGTCGAGCAATTGATAGAAAAGCGAATAATTATGAGATTATCTAGGCATGATCATGTATATAGGCATCACGTTCGCAACAAGTAGACCGACTCCTGCCTGCATCTACTACTATTACTCCACACATCGACTGCTATCCAGCATGCATCTAGAGTATTAAGTTCATAAGAACAGAGTAACGCATTAAGAAAGATGACATGATGTAGAGGGATAAACTCAAGCAATATTATATAAACCCCATCTTTTTATCCTCGATGGCAACAATACAATACGTGCCTTGCAACCCCTGTTGTCACTGGGTAAGGACACCACAAGATTGAACCCAAAGCTAAGCACTTATCCCATGGCAAGAAAGATCAATCTAGTAGGCCAAACCAAACTGATAATTCGAAGAGACTTGCAAAGATAACTCAATCATACATAAAAGAATTCAGAAGAGATTCAAATATTTCTCATAGATAAACTTGATCATAAACCCACAATTCATCGGATCTCGACAAATAGACTACAAAAAGAGTTACATCGAATAGATCTCCACAAGAGAGGGGGAGAACATGGTATTGAGATCAAAAAAGAGAGAAGAAGCCATCTAGATAATCACTATGGACCCGAAGGTCTGTGGTAAACTACTCACAACTCATCGGAAGGGCTATGGTGTTGATGTAGAAGCCCTCCGTGGTCGATTCCCCCTCCGGCGGAGCACCAACAAAGGCTCCAAGATGGGATCTCGCGGATACAAAAGGTTATGGAGGTGGAAATTGGTTTTTGCTGGCTCCCTGGATGTTTTCGGGGTACATGGGTATATATAGGAGGAAGAAGTACGTCGGTGGCCGGCCGAGGGGCCCACGAGACAGAGGGGCACGCCCTGTAGGGGTGTGCGCGCCCTCCACCCTTGTGGCCGCCTCGGCTGCTTCTTGGCTTGCACTCCAAGTCCTCTGGATCACGTTTGTTCCAAAAATCACGCACCCGAAGGTTTCATTCCGTTTGGACTCCGTTTGATATTCCTTTTCTTCGAAATACTAAAATAGGCAAAAAAGCAGCAATACGGGCTGGGCCTCCGGTTAGTAGGTTAGTCCCAAAAATGATATAAATGTGTAAAATAAAGCCCATAAACATCCAAAAGGGGTAATATAATAGCATGGAACAATCAAAAATTATAGATACGTTGGAGACGTATCATTATCCCCCACATCATCATCACCGATAATGGCTCAAACTTAACAGCCGATGAGGTGAAAACCTGGTGCAGCAAAATGGGCATAAAACTTGATTACGCCTCCGTCTATCACCCCCAAACAAACGGTCAAGTCGAACGAGCGAATGGTCTTATTATGAGTGGCATTAAACCTAGACTAGTGCGATCCTTGAAGGAATCAGATAGACACTGGGTCGATGAGCTAGACTCTGTATTATGGGGGCTACGGACCACGCCAAATCTCACAATCGGATACACAATGTTTTTTATGGTGTACGGCGCAGAGGCAGTGCTACCCTGCAATATCATGCATCCATGACTCACCTAGAGTGCGCATGTACGAAGAGGGAGAAGCCGAGCTGGATCGACAGGACAGCTTAGATGCCCTGGAGGAGTGTGACGTCGCAAAGGCCCGTTCCGCATTCTATCAACAGCAGGCTTGAAGGTATCAAAGCAGAGAAGTGCGGGCCAAAACTGATAACATTGGCGAACTCGTTCTACGCCTACTAGAGAAGAAAAAGGACAAGCTCAAGCCCAAGTGCGAGGGTCCCTTCATCATTGACAAAGTTCTCAGTGGAGGTGCGTACCGTCTACATGATGCATCAAACAATCGACTCGAGCCGAACCCATGGAACGCGGCCAGACTCCGAAGATTCTACGCCTAATGCTGAACTCTGTTTGTCTCCTTACCTCCATCTTCATTTTTAAATTGTACTCTCTCTCTCTCTCCCTTTTACATTTATAGACTTAAAAGCCTCAAGTATGCTTTGACCGCACACTCTGGCCGCGCTATGCGCCCTCAATATACTTGGGGGCTTCTTACACAGAAGCTTAATTGTCTTCTGGGCTTTATGCCCACCACATATGCGTCACTTCTCCGTATGTGCCTTTTTTCACCACTATATGCATCGATATGACTTATGTTTTGGCCAATATGGGTTGCCTGGCTCTTGTGTTTATGCCCTATGTTCCCATTAATTCGGCTAGGGTATAAGGGGAGCACCTCTGCGATTGTTACTGCCGGGTCAGCCGGATGTGTACCTCAGACTGGGTGAAGCCAAAAGCTAGCGTTCTTAAGGGAATATTCGTTCGGTGAACAAAAGATGTATTTTACCTATTACAAAACATGCCCCCAAATGCTTATATCCTGCGTAAATTTTCGCAGTTCGGACATGTACATCAATGCATGCACACCCAGGGAAAGGAACCCTTAACGGAACTATTCTCCCTGGAAGATGTTTCTTACTACCTATGTAATATAACATAACTAGTTGGGTACTTGTCTGTTCAAGCACTTATGACCCCTACGCCTGGTTTCCACGTGTGCCCCGGTTTTCACGTAACCGAGCGGGTATTCGGATACACTCTGGACTATCGGGTCCAGAGGTTGAAGCGAAAATGTCGGCCAAGACAAATGATTTACAATCTGGCTAGGGACAAACCGTGTCCTTCGAAGTACAAAGTCACTTAGACTGACTAAATTCTTCTTCTATGCCATCCAACAGGCTGTCTAGTCTACAATCCTGTTGGGAATACTTAGCGGCTAATGCTACCTGGTCATACACCAGATGTACAGGGATCTCCTTCCCATCTGACCCTACAGGTCCGACCTCGGCTATGTGGTTCGGGTCAGCCTTGGTGTATCGCGTCTTCACCATGGCCCAGGCTTCCCTTGCGCCTTGTCGGCAAGCCAATATCTTCCACAATCGGAAGCGCTGCCGCGCTCCCTTGAGCATCTCCATAAGCCCCACATGCCTCCTGGCAGGGAGATGGATGGCCATAAGGCCTAGGCAATACCCTGCATCATCTGCTGAACTTGTTCATGCAGTTGTGAGAGCTCCTGCAGGAGATCGCCGGCAGACCTAGGCATCTCCTCTTCGGGACGACCTGTCAACATACCTACAGACATAATTCTATTAGCACGCTTCTTCGCCGAACATTATAATGGTTCGTTAGAGCACTTAATGAATATGCCGCACCGAAGCCTCCTATTCTCCTTTACAGAGTCAGCAAGCTGGGCCCGAACATCCTTTAATTCGACGTCTAGTTGGGTGTTCGCGTCCTGGAGAGTATTTTTCTCCTTTATAACCTTGGTAAGCACACGCTCGCCAGCCTTCAGCTGTCGCCGAACATGTTGCTCATCCTCTGGTACCATCTCTGGATTGCCTCCGGGATTGTCTGTAGAATCTATTGTTAGATTTGCATTCATGCCGAATACTAAACTGGTACATGCCATTAGTCCCGATCAAAACAAGAATTACTAGATGGGGCCTTCGTAGACTCCTCCATCATGGCAATTGCGGCCCGTAGTTGGGCCTTGCACTCCTCCAGCTCTTTGGATAGCTGGGTATTCTTCTCTGTCAGAACCTATGCATACGAGGATCCTTAAATCAGTTGTGCCAACTGTTTCAAGTCTCAGGGGCTACTGATATACATACTTATCAAATTTTCTTACCCGTATATCCTTTACGTACTGGTCCGTGGCCCTGGCGAGGCCACCTTGAGCAGCACGGATGTATGCGTTCCCTGAGTTGAAGGCATCGAACGCCTCTTCAGAGAAATTAGGGTCGCGTAGTGCGGCCCGACGACGCCTATGATTCATGGCACTCTCCAATTCGGATTTTTAGCGGAAAATCTATCCACATCCTCTCTTGGAGGATCGTCCGTGTTGACCTCCGCCCTTGAGTCCGTCCTCGGAGTCCGGCTGGTGGAGGCGTGACCGGCAGGCTCTCCGGATATAGTCTGGCGAGCGCTTTTTCTATCAGAAGACAGTGGACATTGTTATATTTTTAACGATGATAATTTTGTGGCAGGTTTTTAACATACCTTTGCAACGGCGTCTCAGTCCTGACCGCCTTCCTTTTAAGCCTACCCGACTTCAGTGCCCCTTGTTGGCGAGTCACTGCGGGTTTGGCTTGGCGTCCCGATGGCCTTCACTGTAAGACGCAATACATGTGCGGTGGGTGAAGTGTAAAGAGGGAATCCTTTTTGAAAGTTGGGACTCTGGCTTTACTTACCTGGGATACAGGGAGTAGGCCAGGATAATCAGCTATGATGGCCACCATCACACCATCGCAGCATAACTGATAAAATGTCCTGTCAACAAGCTCCACAAATGTGTCCGGATCTTCTTTGAGTCCGGGGTCGAGAGTGCGGTTGGGGTCCTCTGGCTGTGGAGATGGGCTGTGAACATCCCTCATAGCTCTTCACAGTTCCTGCTATGAATTGACGAAGTAAACATTTGTGCTAAAAATGTGTGGGAAAGACTGGAATAAAAGATAGCGACTCACCCAGCTTGGGGGGTTGTACATGGACAATCCATCCCGTGGTTTGATATGGATGAACTCCTCCTCTTCTCCTTTGTACAAATCGGAAAGTATCTTCGCCAGAGCAGCGGGAGAGTCCGGACCTTTACGGCCGCAGCGGGTGGCATCGCCTTCTCCATTGAAGTGCTTTTCCCCAATATTGAAGTGGCTGCACTCCCCACATTATACATATGGACATAACCTCAATTATTGTCAGTCCTGATTTGGCCAGCGTATTTATCCTGTCCATCAGGAAAAGGATCTCTCTGTTATCTTCCTCCTGGGGGCTCCTGGGGCGCCAGCTGTGGCGTTCCTTCAACGGGGCATTTACAAACTCGGGAAGGCCCTTCCGAACAGGGTCTGGAAGAGGGGCATCCTCCATGTAGAACCATTCTGAGGGCCAGTCTTCGGATGTCTTCTTCGGGGTGCCGGATAGGTATCCGGTCCAGGCGATGCGCCATATTTCGGGTCCGCCCACTATATATACTGACCCCTCCTGAGTGCGGGGTACGAGGAAGAATAGCCCCTTCCACAGCTCGAAATGGGCTTCGCAACCCAGAAAAAGCTCGCAGAAGGCAATGTAGCCTATGATATGCAGTATGGAGGCTGGGGTGAAGTTATGCAGCTGGAGGCGTAGAACTCCAGGAGCCCACGGAGGGAAGGATGGATTGGAAATCCGAGCCCCCTCAGCAAATAGGGGACGAAGCATACCCGCTCTCCCTTGGATGGGTTTGGAGAGCTATCCGCTTGCTCCCCGCCATTATAAGTGGCTAGTCCAGCTCGGACGGGGACCATGTACGCAGGCGGGAGAAACCCCTTGGTCTGCAACTCTACTAGTCGGCTATGGGGGACAGAACATTTCTCCCAATCGCCTAGCCTAGTGCTACAGGAGTGAGAGGAGGAACCACGATGACCGTCCATGGTGGTATGGATTTTTCCAGGCGCGCTTTGATTAATACTCGTTGGGAGGAGATGGTGTGATTTGGATCTAAGGATCCCGTCTCTTTAAATAGACGATTTACTCGCATGGTCGGGGTGGCAAATGTAAAAACGCCTCGACTTCTCGCATTCGCTCGACACGTGGAGACAACCATTATTAAAGCACATGGGTCGAGGAGCGCGACATTGATGAGGAGCCAGACACTTCTCGTTGCAACAATACTCTGGAGGATTTGGAGAAGAACCCGCCTTGCAATGCCGAAGACAATCTGCGCGCGGACTCATCGTCATTGAAGCCTAGTTCAGGGGCAACTGAGGGAGTCCTGGATTAAGGGGTCCTCGGACAGACGGACTATATACTCTGGCCAGACTGTTGGACTATGAAGATACAAGATTGAAGACTTCGTCCCGTGTCCGGATGGGACTCTCCTTTGCGTGGAAGGCAAGCTTGGCAATTCAGATATGCAGATCTCCTTCTCTGTAACTGACTTTGTGTAACCCTAGCCCCCTCCGGTGTCTATATAAACTGGAGGATTTAGTCCGTAGGACAACAACAATCATCATCATAGGCTAGCTTCTAGGGTTTAGCCTCTACGATCTCGTGGTAGATCTACTCTTGTAATACTCATATAATCAAGATTAATCAAGCAGGAAGTAGGGTATTACCTCCATCGAGAGGGCCCGAACCTGGGTAAAACATCATGTCCCCTGCCTCCTGTTACCATTAGCCTTAGACACACAGTTCGGGACCCCCTACCCGATATCCGCCGGTTTTGACACCGACACCTATTATGGCATTTCCATAGTCATTCCGAGATATATTGCCATGCAACTTTTCACCATTCCGTTTATCATGACATGCTTCATCATTGTCATATTGCTTTGCATGATCATGTAGTTGACATTGTATTTGTGGCAAAGCCACCATTCATAATTCTTTCATACATGTCACTCTTGAGTCATTGCACATCCCAGTACACCGCCAGAGGCATTCACATAGAGTCATATTTTGTTCTATGTATTGAGTTGTAATTCTTGAGTTGTAAGTAAATAAAAGTGTGATGATCTTCATTATTAGAGCATTGTCCCATGTGAGGAAAGGATGATGGAGGCTATGATTCCCCCACAAGTCGGGATGAGACTTCATACGAAAAAAGAGGCCACAAAAAAAGGTGAAAGGCCCAAATAAAAAAATGAGAGAAAAAGAGAGAAGGGGCAATGTTACTATCCTTTTACCACACTTGTCTGCTTCAAAGTAGCACCATGATCTTCATGATAGAGAGTCTCCTATGTTGTCACTTTCATATGCTGGTGGGAATTTTTCATTATAGAACTTGGCTTGTATATTCCAATGATGGGATTCCTCAAATTTTCCTAGGTCTTCATGAGCAAGCGAGTTGGATGCACACCCACTTAGTTTCTTTTTGAGCTTTCATACACTTATAGCTCTAGTACATCCGTTGCATGGCAATCCCTACTCACTCACATTGATATATTGATGGGCATCTCCATAGCCCGTTGATATGCCTAGTTGATGTGAGACTATCTCCCTCTTTTTGTCTTCTCCATAACCACCATATTCTCTTCCACCATAGTGCTATATCCATGGCTCACGCTCATGTATTGTGTGAAAGTTGAAAAAGTTTGAGAACATCAAAAGTATGAAACAATTGCTTGGCTTGCCATTGGGGTTGTGCATGATTTAAATATTTTGTGTGATGAAGATAGAGCATAGCCAGACTATATGATTTTGTAGGGATAGCTTTCTTTGGCCATGTTATTTTGAGAAGACATGATTGTTTTATTAGTATGCTTGAAGTATTATTGTTTTTATGTCAATATTAAACTTTTGTTTTGACGGATCTGAACATTCATGCCACAATAAGGAGAATTACATGGATAAATATGTTAGGTAGCATTCCACATCAAAAATTTGTTTTCATCATTTACCTACTCGACGACGAGTAGGAATTAAGCTTGGGGGTGCTTGATACGTCTCCAACGTATCTATAATTTTTGATTGTACCATGCTATTATATTACCTATTTTTGGATGTTTTATATGCATTTATATGCTATTTTATATAATTTTGGGGACTAACCTATTAAACTAGAGCCCAGTGCCAGTTTCTACTTTTTTGCCTGTTTTAGAGTTTCGCAGATAAGGATTACCAAACGGAATAAAACTTTCGCGATGATCTTTCTTGGACCAGAAGCAAACCAGGAGACTTGGAGATGAAGTCGGAGAAGCAACGAGGCGGCCACAAGGGTGGAGGGCGCGTCCCCTACCTCGTGGGCCCCTTGGAGGTCTCCTGACCTAATTCTTTCGCCCATATATACTCTTATACCCCAAAACCATCAGGGGGAGCCACGAAAACACTTTCCCACCGCCGCAACCTTCTGTACCCATGAGATCCCATCTAGGGGCCTTTTCTGGCGTCGTGCCGGAGGGGGATTCGATCATGGAGGGCTTCTACATCAACACCATTACCATTCCAATGAAGTGCGAGTAGTTTACCACAGACCTACGGGTCCATAGCTAGTAGCTATATGGCTTCTTCTCTCTCTTTGATTATCAATACCATGTTCTCCTCGATGTTCTTGGAGATCTATTCGATGTAGTACTCTTTTGCGGTGTGTTTGCCGAGATCTGATGAATTGTGGATTTGTGATCAGACTATCTATGAATATTATTTGAGTCTTCTCTGAATTCTCATATGCATGATTTGATATCTTTGCAAGTCTCTTTGAATTATCGGTTTAGTTTGGCCTACTAGATTGGTTTTTCTTGCAATGGGAGAAGTGCTTAGCTTTGGGTTCAATCTTGCAGTGTCCTTTCCCAGTGACAGTAGGGGCAGCAAGGCACGTATTGTATTGTTGCCATTGAGGATAAAAAACATGGGGTTTTCATCATATTGCTTGAGTTAATTCCTCTACATCAGGTCATCTTACTTAATGCGTTACTCTGTTCTTTATGAACTTAATACTCTAGATGCAGGCAGGAGTCGGTCGATGTGTGGAGTAATAGTAGTAGATGCAGAATTGTTTCGGTCTACTCACGTGATGCCTATGTTCATGATCATTGCCTGAGATGTCATCATAATTATGCATTCTTTTATCAATTGCTCAGCAGTAATTTATTCACCCACCGTATAATTTGCTATCTTGAGAGAAGCCACTAGTGAAACCTATGGCCCCCGGGTCTCTTTTCCATCATATAAGTTCTCTTTTCCACCATACTAGTTTCCGATCTACTATTTTGCAATCTTTTACTTTCCGATCTATAAACCAAAAATACCAAAAATATTTACTTTACTGTTTATCTATCTCTAACAGATCTCACTTTTGCAAGTAACTGTGAAGGGATTGACAACCCCTTTATCGCGTTGGGTGCAAATTTGTTGATTGTTTGTGTAGGTATTCGGTGACTTGTGCATTCTCTCCTATTGGATGGATACCTTGGTTCTCAAACTAAGGGAAATTCTTACTCTACTTTGCTGCATCATCCTTTGCTCTTCAAGGGAAAACCCAACGCAAGCTCAAGAAGTAGCAGGCGCCACCAGCCATGGGGCTCCGCTCAGGTCATCGCACCGCCGCCCGCGATGGGGAGCCGCCTGGGGGTTGCGGGCTGCCATTGGGCCGCCAGGGCTCGCTGCCCGCCATGGGGAGCCGGCGTCCTCGCCAAGCATAGAGGCGGCCAATGGACCGATGGCGTCGTCCAACACTGGTCGACGGCGGGTGTAAGAAGCAACAAGGCGGAGGAGCGGCCAAGGTTGATCTCTGGTGATCACCAGTGGCGGGCGGCGGGCGGCTCACCGGCCAGAGGGGGCGACATCGCGAGCTTCGGGCAGACCTGCGTCAATGGTTGGTGTGATGTGGCAGGGACCCGATTTCTTTTTTACAAACTTATAGGGACCTAAGGGTCAAACAATCAGAGCTCTTACACGTGGGGCCCAACAGTCATAATCACAATTAATTGTAAAGCACTCGATGATTTGGTTTTTTTGAAACAGCGGACCACCCATTTGGTAGTTATCTGAGAAAAATTAAAAACCGGTAGTTTTTTGGAACCCTAGCCTATAAAGTAGTAGTTTTATGCTATTTACTCGTTGTCGTTAGCCTGCTGCCGTTGTTCCTCTCTGTTGTTCGATTGAGGAGAAGAACCAGGTGCTCCCTCTGCCGCAGTCACTCGCTTGCCGCTCGCCTACCCTTGCAGTCGCTCGCCCGCGAGGAGAGGGAGAGACGACAGAGAGAGGTGAGGGGGAGGCTGTGCCGGAGAGGCGGCGCCGGAGACGGCCGAGTACTCGCAGATGCAGAGGAGAGACACGGGTGAGGGAAGAGCCACGAACCGTCCCACATCATTCCACCGAATTGGAGGTACGAGCATGTTCGGCATATCAGGTGAATATTCCATTCCTGGGAACCGTTGGGTTCCGGTTCCTCAACCCAACTAAACACGGGAATGAGCCTTTGGTACGGGATGTACCCGTTACATTCCACCTGATGACACAAACTAAACACACCCTAGGTTAACGGTTGACTAGGATCTTTGAAAGAAATGAAAAAAATCCAAAAACTTTAAAAAAAATCAAAAAAAGTCATGACTATGAAAACGTTCATGAGTTCAAAAAAGAAATATAGTGGATTTGAAAAAATATCCACAAATCCAAAAATAAAAAAAATAGAAAAATGTTGATGGTTTTTTTTAAAAAAGTTCGCAAATTTGAAAAAAGTTCATCGATTTTGCAAAACAAAATTCTCTCCATAAGTGGGGAGGATATGAGGTTGTCTGGGCTTGTTGGATGTTGCCCACCCGGACAACCTTTTCTTTGTCTTTCTCCACCTCCACCAATCATATGCATGTGACCGGACAATTTAGTGGTATGGCTACGCGGACGAACAAACAAGTGTTCAAAATGGATGTGTCTAAACACTGTCCACACGCGTCCATGGACTTATGAGAAAAATTAGCCCAGTGCAATTATAGATGCTCTATGAGCATCTACAACCAGGGGCGGCGTCTGGCTCAGGCAGGCCAGGCAGCCACCTAGGGCATGGACGAAAAATGCTTAGTTGACTGTAGCAACATTGCGCTGTCAGCTTGTTTGGTTCGGGGAATTAGAGATTGAGAATGAGAGTTGAGGATGAGGAGATTAAAAGTCCACTATTTAATTAGAGTGAAGGAAGTTTAAGTGGGAAGGGGAATTGGAGCTGAGGAAGCAAATTCCCACCCATTTCTTCCCAGGGGATACCCTGTTAATTCGTGACAACGTTTTATCCTATGCTAATTCCCATCATATACCAGACAAGGTAATGGGAGTAAAACTCTACTACCCTACCTAATCCCCCCACAAACACCCTTGTGAAAACACCCATTCCTCTGCCCGAGTGGTTACCAAACAGGTTGTGTGGGTCTAGCCTGGGGCATCTCTTCGTCATGGCTCCGCTACTGTCTATAACCACACATAGCCAATTTGAGTTGCCAAATGTCTGCGGACGCGGTCAGGCGCGTCCGCGGACGGTGACCTGTCATACCCCATATTTCACCTCCCATGATCATAGTACCCATTTCACGATTTACATTTCCAAAGAAAAGCATGCAATGACATGATCTACATACTGAACTACTACTCCCTCTCTTCCTAAATATAAGTCCTTTTAAAGATTTCAATATGGACTACATAGGGAGCAAAATGGCTGAATCTACATTGAAAATACGTCTATATACATCTGTACGTAGTACATATAGAAATCTCTAAAACGACTTCTATTTAGGAACAAAGGGAGTACAAACTACACTACTCGTCCTTGTCTGAGATGTTGATGAAGTTTGTGTTGGAGCCGCCAGCCTCGCGGTCATTGGCGCTGCGTGCAAAGCAGCTCCTCCTCCTCATTGTCCTCTTCATGGAAGACGTCCTCCAGCAACATGTTTGCCTCCTATAGTACACGACGGTTTGCCTCCACCTCAGCCTCCGATGCAATAGAGTCAATGATAGCATGCTGCTCCGCCGCCTCCTCAGTTTGGCTGAGCTCGAACTCCGCCAAGGCGTCGACCATGGAAAAGCCCGCTTCCAGAGGCTCTCGTCCAGCCTTTCCATAGGCCTCCTCCACCGACTCCACATCCTTCATGGCCACCTCCTCCTCCTGTTGCTTCCTGCTCCTCCTCCAAGTTCGGCGAGTCCAAAGGTAGGCCAACTGTGATCCAAACTTCGCGCCTAGCCCAGATCTCCTACAACAATTGCAACCGCCCCTCTAGAGTGAGCATGGTGTAGGTGGTGATACTCTACCGGGCCGTGACTAGCGGCTGGTGACGAGCGGATTGGAAGATGACGGCGTGGAGGGGAGGGCGTGGGAAGAAATGAGGACAGGATAGGGTGCAACACCCCTATAGTTAAGCTACAGTGATTTTCCTCTAATTATGCCAAGTCATCATGTTTTGCAAAGATTAAATGCCACTTGTCCCAAATTCAATTCAAATTGCATGTCAAACTATTATTTCTTCAAACAGTAAAACAAAAATGTTGGCAATATTCCTAATATTCACCCAAGTAATTTTCTTAAGGAAAACAACATCACCTAAATTGCCGAAATGACCCTAGCCACAAATACACAGGACTAGCAACACTTATTTAACCCATTATAATTTAGACATAAATTCAAAGAATTCCAAATGTCCTGAAATATTTTGAGCAACCCTGAAATATGTCTACTATTTATGTTCCAAGTTTCATGTGCAACAAAAATCATTTGATAGCTCAAGTAAATTCAATACAGAAGCAAAGAAATAAAAGCAGAAAGGGAAAAAGGGAAGAATAATAACCTGTTGTGTCACTCAGCTTCTAGTGGCCACAGTGCAGCCCAGCCCACTTTGACCTGCCTTACCCTACCGGTTAGATAGGAGAAAATAGGTTGAAGATGTGTGCGGTAAATTATAGATTTAGTACGGAATATATTTTCCATTTGAGAATGATTTCACTTAAATATGTCTAGTACTTTGAATTTGGTTTTTCTACTTGCCAGGTTTTCTTTCAGTGATAAATTATTGTTAGGTTTCTAATCATTTATTTCTTTTGTACCCGTTGCAACGCACGGGCCTTTTTGCTATAATTAATAACACAAAGCATCGTTGAATTTTAAGAGAATTAATATATCATAAAAATCAAAAATCTCACAGATATGAGGACTTGATCTGTAGAACTTTTCCGTTTTCCCCCTGAAGCAGACAAGACAGAAGCATTCAAAGGAGTCAAGTACGGAGGAGAGGGCCTAAGCAAAAGCAGAGGGAAGACCGACGGGGTAGCATACTTGCACTAATATGTTGCATGTAAGCTTAGTACTTTCTTATTCTAAATAGTTGAATTTGAGATTTGAAAGATATGTTTCCTGAGAGAGTACATAATTTTAGTTCCTATTTTCTACTTGATTAGTTCCAATTTACAAGGATACGAGTGTTCAAAAGATAACTAATTGAAACACTGAACATGCTAGTTTGATGACCTCTGGCTAGCAGTTATATGCATGTTCTTCTCTCTTCCGGTTGTGAGACATGGAAAGGTTCACATAATATGCTCTTTTTGTAAATTAATTAGGCTTGAATAGTTTGATTTGCGAAGACACCCAAGACGGGCAAGACGCACAACATGCCCACGACGAAGATACCCAAGGCCAAGACGACCATGGCCAAGACTTCGAAGGCGGGAAGGGTGTCTACATTAACACAAAGCCATTGGACTTTGAGGATGAGCTCAAGGCGCAAGGCCGGTCACTAAATAGGAGGAAGTGCGTGAGGACGGAGTATACACAGAGGTGAATGACATTTTGATTTGAGAAGCTTGGATGGCAATTGAACAATATCCCAAAACTAGCGCCGAGCAAAAAGGAACAACATTTTGGAAGAGGGTCGGTGCTTACTTTCATGAACGTGGGAAGTTTGATCCCTACAAGTTCGATAATGACCGGACCGATGTGTTAATTCAAAAGAGGTGAGGCTTCATCTAAGGCGAGTGCAACAAGTGTAGTGGTGCTCATAAGAATATCGAAAGCAAGCATGTGGGTGGCATGGGGATCAATGACATGGTATACATTTTCTTATTCATTTCAAATATGGGCATTACAAGCCTTGGACACCTTTAGTATCCAAAATGTCGACAAGTCATTCACCTTGAGCTATTGTAAGAGGTTCATCAAGGATTGCCCAAAAGTTCAAGGACTAATATGCCACCCAAAAGAGAGGTGTGTGTTACGGTCGACGACCCAAGTGAAGTTGAGAAGAGGGTGATGGGAAAGACCAATTCCAAGGTTCATGCAAGCATGATGCTTCGACAATCGCCTTGCAAAAAACTTTGAAGGGGTTCATGACCCAAAAGGAAGATAAGGAAGAGAAGAAACGCCAAGAGAAAGAGGAGGGCGAAGAAGACCTACACTAGTAGAAAACAGGGCATACGTCCGGGCCAGATAAGCCCATTAGTCCCGATTGGCTCAAGAACCGGTACCAATGGGCCCATTGGTCCCGGTTCGTGAGGCCAGGGGCCTGCCGGGCCTCGTGGGGCCATTGGTCCCGGTTCGTCTGGCCCCTTTAGTCCCAGTTGGCGGAACGAACCAGGGCCAATAGGCCCTGCTCCTGGCCCAACACCACTGGTACCGGTTTGTCGCCTGAACCGACACCAAAGCGTCATCTTTCGGGCCGGGTCAGGCCACAAACCGGTACCAATCCTGCCAGGGGAGAGGGCAAAAAGAATTTTCATAAAAGAAAAAAAAGAAAAAAAAGAAAAAAAAGAATAAGTAGAAACAAAATAAAGTAAATAATTAGAAACAGAAAAAACTTTAATAAATAAGTAGAAACAAAATAAACTTCAATAATGTAAAATAAATAAACTATAATAAAATATAAAACCTCTAGTATTATTGAAACTAAAATTATATCTCGAATGCTTTTTGTAACAGACGAGTTTCCATATGAAACCCTGATATCTCGAAGGTTGCATTTTGAAGTCCGGAGTTGTAATAAGTTATTAAAAAAAGGCTCAATGTTCACCTGCACGTTGCTTAGCTTCAGGCCTTGAGGAAATCGTGTAGGGTGCACAGAGCTATGTGTAGTTTTTGTCCAAAACCATGATAGCTCCGTGCAGTCTACACCAGTTTCTCAAGGCTTAAAGCTAAGCAACGTGTAGGTGAGCAGTGCGCCTCTCCTTCATCGTCTCTGCACTCAAGGCTTATAAACCGCAGCGAGTGCCTCTTGCTTGGTGAGGTGGGACTAAAAAACAGCTGTAGAAAGAATCAACTAAAAAAACTCTTTCACCGGTTCGTGCCATAAACCGGTACTAAATGTGCTCGTGGGGCCCAGCCTTAGAACTGGTACCAAATAAAATGCCTTTGTAACAGCCTTAGAACTGTACTAAAGGAATCAACTAAAAAACTTTTATAAAGCTCTAGTATTATTGAATCTAAAATTATATAAAATTTATGGAACTAAAAAGCAAAAGGAATTTTCATAAAATAAATACAAAAAACAAAAAAGAAAACAAAAAGGAAATATTTTGTTGAATGTAGAAAAAAATAATGAAAATAAAATAAATACAAAAAGAAAGCATAAAATAAATATGTAGAAACAAATTAAAATAAACTATCATAAAATAAAATAAATAAACCTTAATAAAATAAATAAAAATAGCAAAACTAAGTATTTTGTTGTAAGTAGAAAAAAAAGTACCAAAGAAAACAAAAGAATGGGAAAAATAAAAAATTGCCACCTACTGGGCCACCACGGCCTGAATACGACTAGAAACCAACCCACGGGCCAGGATTCAGGCCCGCAAATGGCCCAGTAGGCCCACACACAAGTACAGCGTGTGTAGGCCCGAAAGCCTACACATTTCAGAGGAGCTCGAGATGGTAGCGGGAGTGGGGCTTATAAACCACTCTGGACCACCCTCAACTAGCGAGGTGGGACTAAACTTTCGTGCCGCGACGCGGGCAACACAGGGCCTTTGGTCCCGGTTGGTGGCACCAACCGGGACTAAAGGGGTGTATTGGTCCCGGTTTGTGCTACGAATCGGGACCAACGCCCCCCCTTTAGTCCCGGTTGGTGCCCCCAACCGGGACCAAAGGCCCTGTGCTTCCCGCCCTTTGG
>NC_041391.1:136415295-136415712 GCF_002162155.2 Triticum dicoccoides
CCTTTGGCCTGCTGAAAAGAGACCTTTGGTCGCGGTTGGTGCCATGAACCGGGACCAATGCTCTTGGTATATAAGTAGCACTTCAGAATTTTGCAGAGTTCATCACCAGTTGCCCCCGACGATGCCGAGCACATCGATGCCGCTAGGCTGCCCCGTCGCTGTCCGCCATCCCCGCCGTCGCCGTCGCTCTCGTCACCGTCACCCGCACCCCTGCCCCGGCCTGCCCCAGCCGTCGTCGTCGCTCTCGCCACCGTCTCCGTCGCCCGAGCCCCTGCCCCGGCCCGCCCCCACCGTCGCCGTCGCCTGCGCGCCTGCCCTAGCCCGGCCCCGCCGTCGCCATCGCTCTCATCATCGTCGCCATCGCCCGCGCCCCTGCCCCAGCCCGCCCCCATCGCCGCCGCCGCGTTCAGTCCGGCC
>NC_041391.1:136415920-136444176 GCF_002162155.2 Triticum dicoccoides
CCCTTTTTTCATATATATGATGTTTTGTTTCCAGATTATGTGCATATGTGTGATTATATGTATGTGTGTATATATGATTATATGTCCTGTTTTTTTAGATGTTTTGTTCATATATATGATGATTTGTTTTTTGCTTTTTTATAAAAATGTGTATATGTATTCATATATGCAAAATTTAGAAGGAAGAGAAAGAAGAAGGAAGAAGAAGAAAAAGTTTTATATATGGAAAATTTACATTTTTAGAAAAAAATTATATATCTCGCTAGGAAGAAGGAAGAAGGAAGAAGGAAGAAGAAGAAGAAGAGGAGTGGAAGGAGAGGAGAAATAAATAAAAATAGGGAAAAAAGAGGAGAAGAAGAAAGGAATAGAAGAGAAGAAGAAAAAAATAGAGTAATTTCTATTTTTTTTCTTCACCTCTATTCCTTTCTTCTCCTCCTCTTTTTTTTCTTTTTTTCTCTTTATCGGGTATGTCGTAGAAGATATACCACCTCCCCGATAACTTCGACATGAGGGGGGGGTCGATATACCCCCTCCCCGATAACTTCGACATGAGGAGGAATAGGGGTCGAGGGGTCGAGGGTTGGAGGGTCATCGAGGGTTCAAGGGTTCGAGGGTTCAAGGGTTCTAGGGTCGAGGGGTCGAGAGTTTGAGGGTTCTAGGGTTCTAGGGTCGAGGTTTCTAGGAATATGCAGAAGTTAGAATTTTTAATGTTCATAGAATTTTTTTGGTGATATTATTGTCGAATATACAAACGTTTGTATGTTCATATGTAAAGAATATGTCAATTTTTGGTAGTAGATGATGATGATGATATATGAAAACTTGGTCAATTTTTTCTGTTGTAATTTTGTTCGATGAATGTTTTCTCTCGGGAATTCAACATATATTCAAAATGAGGGGGGAGGGGGGTCGATACCCCCTCCCCGATAACTTCGACATGAGGGGGGTTCGATATATCCCCTCCCCGATAACATTTTTTACATGTATGTATGCCGTCGTTGTCGATATACCCCCTCCTTTTACCAAGTTAAAAGAGCGTTGTCGTCGAGGCCACCCCAAACCCTTTAAGCGTTGCTGAGGCCACCCCAAACCCTAGAGAAGCGTCGAGGCCATTAATTAATATAATTCCTTGTTGTGAATAGCTATAGCTAGGTCTACATTTGCCATTAATATATCCATCTGTCATGTTTGTATAATAATTACCATGTTGTAATATTTGCAGAAACTATGGAGCACGGCCGAGACGAGGAAGCAGAAGGGGTGTTGGGGGACATAATCGTAGCCGGAGCTGATGTCATGTCGTATCTCAACAAAAGCGATGGTCTGGAAGGAGAGGGTGAAGAAGCAGGCTACGGTCCTCGAACAACGGAGGAGACTGTGACCGGTGACCGATCGCTAGTGCAAGAAGGAGGCCGTGATGACGGCTCCGGTGGCCGAACATTGTCCGGCCAGGTATATATTTTAATTAAGCCTGTGCTGACTATAGCTAATTGATGCATTCATTGTTTTGGTATCTACACATATTAACTCTCATCTTTCTTCAAATTTCTAGCCCTCCGGATCGAGCACAACTTCGAAAAAGAGACGAGGCCCGAAGAAAAAGTTGCAATCAGATGAAAGGTTCACGATCACAGCAATCACGCGCGATGGCCAACCGATTGAACCCCTTCGGACCAAGAAGGCATTTACTGCTTAGTGTGGGGTTCTTGTTAGGGACATGATCCCGATCAGCATAGAGCAATGGAATCAGCCTAAGGATGAAGAGCTTCAAGTTTCTTTTGTCGAAGATAGACAAAAAGATGATCTTTGGGAAGCGCTGAAGGTAAATTTCCCCCTACCGGAAGAGGACAATCCGGAGAATCTAGTTAAAGAGCCATTGATCAAGTCCTTTGCTCTCAAGAAGATGGCAGATCTATTCAGGAAGTGGAAGAATGACCTAAAAGCAAAGTTTGCCGACCAAAAAAAGACACCAGAATTCATCGGCCGGTACGAGAAGCTCAGAGATCAATGGGACGCATTTGTGGCTAGCAAGACATCGCAGAGGAGTAAGAAGATGTCAGCCATAAACAAGATAAATGCTGCGAAGAAGGAGCATCACCATCGCACGAGGTCAGGTGGCTACCTCAAAGCCCGACCGTTATGGGACAAGGCTGAGAACGACCTGCTTGATAAAGGGGTCGAACCAGAGACATTGAACTGGCCAGACCGTTGCCGGACTTGGTTCTTCGGGGTTGGCGGAACCTTGGACCCTGTAATAGGGAAGTGCCTTTGTGTTGGAAATATGCCCTAGAGGCAATAATAAAAGTGTTATTATTATATTTCTTTGTTCATGATAATAGTCTTTTATTCATGCTATAACTGTATTATCCGGAAATCGTAATACACGTGTGAATACATAGACCACAATATGTCCCTAGTAAGCCTCTAGTTGACTAGCTCGTTGTGATCAACAGATAGTCATGGTTTCCTGGCTATGGACATTGGATGTCGTTGATAACGGGATCACATCATTAGGAGAATGATGTGATGGACAAGACCCAATCCTAAGCATAGCACAAAGGTCGGTTAGTTCGTTTGCTAGAGCTTTTCCAATGTCAAGTATCTCTTCCTTCGACCATGAGATCGTGTAACTCCTGGATACCGTAGGAATGCTTTGGGTGTATCAAACGTCACAACGTAACTGGGTGACTATAAAGGTGCACTACAGGTATCTCCGAAAGTGTCTATTGGGTTGACACGGATCGAGACTGGGATTTGTCACCCCGTATGACGGAGAGATATCTCTGGGCCCACTCGGTAATGCATCATCATAATGAGCTCAAGGTGACCAAGGTGTTGGCCACGGGATCATGCATTACGGTACGAGTAAAGTGACTTGCCAGTAATGAGACTGAACAAGGTATTGGGATACCGACGATCGAGTCTCGGGCAAGTAACGTACCGATTGACAAAGGGAATTGTATACGGGGTTTGATCGAATCCTTGACATCGTGGTTCATCCGATGACTTCATCGAGGAGCATGTGGGAGCCAACATGGGTATCCAGATCCCGCTGTTGGTTATTGACCGGAGAGTCTCGGTCATGTCTGCATGTCTCCCGACCCCATAGGGTCTACACACTTAAGGTTCGGTGACGCTAGGGTTATCAGGAAGACAAGTATGTGATTACTGAATGTTGTTCGGAGTCCTGGATGAGATCCCGGACGTCATGAGGAGTTCCGGAATGGTCCGGAGGTAAAGCTTTATATATGGGAAGTTGTTAAACGGGCACCGGAAAGTTTCGGGGTCATACCGGTATTGTACCGGGACCACCGGAAAGGTTCCGGGGGTCCACCGGGAGGGACCACCCCTCCCGGGGGGGCACTTGGGCTGCGTAGGGATAACAGCCAGCCCCTAGTGGGCTTGGCGCACCCCCCCTTGGGCCCATGCGCCTAGGGTTGGGGGGGAAACCCTAAAGGGGGCGCACCCCCCTTGCTTGGGGGGCAAGCCCCCCACCCCTTGGCCGCCGCCCCCCCTAGGGTTTTCCCTAGAGGGCCGGACCCCCTTGCCCCTTCCCCTATATATAGAGGGGTGAGGGGAGGGCTGCAATACACCACAACTCAAGGCGCAGCCCCTCCCCTCCCCAACACATCTCCTCCTCCATACGTGCTTGGCGAAGCTCTGTCGGAGTACTGCTGCACCAACTACACCATGCCGTCATGCTGCCGTTGGAGCTGCCTTCCTCAACCTCTCCTTCCTCCTTGCTGGATCAAGACGGAGGAGACGTCTCCCGCCCCGCACGTGTGTTGAACGCAGAGGTTCTGTCCGTTCAGCACTTGGACATCGGTGATCCGAATCACGTTCGAGTACGACTCCATCATCACCATCCCCTTGACAAGCTTCCGCTCGTGATCTACAAGTGGTATGTAGATGCAAACTCTCTCCCTTGACTCGTTGCTTAGATGAACTCATAGATGGATCTTGGTGAAACCGTAGGAAAATTTTTAATTTTCTGCAACGTTCCCCAACACTTTGTACGAGGGAGAACTACGAATACCCCTCAAGAAGCTTCAGCACTATATTAACGCAGCGCAGGAAGGGACGTTCGTTCCAGACAGAGAGAAGGACGAGCTCACAATGGCCCTCGGGAATCCTGAGCACCCTGGATGGACATGAGGCACGCCAGGCTCCAATCCGTGGAAGACTGGGTTTCCGAACGCAGGCGGTTACAAATGCCAAGAGAGGAGGAGGAAGGTGGAGTAGAGCAAACTGCAGGAGCTGCACTCAAGGGTACAGAAGCTAGAGGAACGAGATGTAGTTACCCCCCCCATCTCAGTGGAGAAGCAGCGTGGCTTCCACTGAGCAGCTTCAGCTGAAGCCTGTCTTCACGGCTCTTGCTAGCTACCCCGTGGATACTATCATAGAGTCTCAACATTGCCAACTTATGACACAATGGGAGAAGTACAAAGTCAAGGCGGCTGTCTGCTCTGTTCTACCGCCTGAACCTGGCGCAACTTATCACTGCCATCCAATTCCAGAAGGATATGCTAGGGTGACGGTGGAAGAAATAACGGAGGGATTTGAGGAGCTTGTGCTTGACCATCCTACCGGTGAAGGGGAGACTCGGCTGGGTTCTGCTTTGAAGACTCCATGCCTATGGAGGAAGGAGCTCATCAACCATCCAAACTGGATGCCTCCTCCTCCTCCTCCTCCTCCGGCGAGTCAGGGCCCTCTGCCTCCTCCTCCGGTGAGTCAGGGCACTCCGCCTCCTCCTCCATCTACTCCTCCGGCGAGTGATCAGGGCACTCCACCTACTTCTCCAGCGCGTGGTGGCACTACACTTCCTTCTCCGCCTCCTTCTCCGCCTGCGCCGGCGCGTCCGACCAGCCAGCATCCTCCTTCTCCGCCTCTTCAGCAAGGGCGGAAGAGACCCGCCGCCGATCCGGCTGCTCCGGCGTGTCGCAGTCCTTCTCCGCCTTGTAAGCAACTAAAGAAGAAAGCCGCATCCGCTTGGCCTGCTCCGGGTCTAGCAGTACAGGCGGGAGGCAATACAGATTCGTTCCATCTCTCAAGACTCCAGAGAAGTTACCATATGAGAGGACCGAGAAGGAAAACGATGAGATCTGTCAAGCCCAAGTGAGGGACTACTTCGCAACGCAAAGAGCTAAGAGACATCCACCTCCAAAGGAGAAGATGGATCGGGTTAAAGCGAAGCGCACTTTGGATGCCCTGCAGCGACCACCACCGTCTCCGCCAAAAACCAACTATGAGCGTATTAGTGAAAAGACATATAAGGAAGCGAAGCGGTCGGCAAGTACTTGCAGTGACAAAAGGTTACAAGAACGAAGAACTGGGAAAAAAAATCCCCAGCTCGGCGAACAAGCGAACCAATCGTGCCCCCCGCTCAACGTGTCTAGCAATATCGTCGTTAATCATCCGAGGGTCTTGCCCGGTACCAATCCTAGAGATTACGACGATGCACATTATGATATAATGGAGCCGGACTTATTCAAATACGAGTACGGGAAGCCTCTCGTCAAAGATGGAACTACTCTAACAACCATGATGCGAAGATTCCATGATTGGTACACAGAAACCTGCAGAAAAGCGTTGTCAACTGGGAATAAAATCAATAATTTGACGCTGAAAGTTAAAGAGGATGTGCATGACCTTGTTGGAATTGAGGAGTTGTCTGTTCCATTTGAGGAGTTCTTCCACTTTTTCAATCTAGAGGCCCTCGGTAAATTAATGGTCACTTGCTACTGTCTGTAAGTACTACTTCTGTCATTAAGTATCTATATATAGCTCAACTCTTTCATTGCATGTATATATAATTAGCCTCACTATATTATGCAGATTGAAGATCGTCGAATGCAGACAAAATGAAATGTATGATATTGGGTTCATTAACACAAATCTCATAGATGAATTTACGGTTAAATATAATGCCAAAGAAACCGAGGACAACTTGCTATGATCTTTGTTAATAAATCAAAACAAAGGTACAATACTCTTTCCTTACAACTTCAAGTGAGTGTTACTATCTAGTGCATATTCGGTTTCCCTAAATTATTACTGTTATAGTAATTAATGTAATTGATGAGTTATGCATGCGTGCGCAACTTCCACTATATTCTCTTAGAGATTAAGCTTGAGAAGAGACTAGTAAACGTCTTAGACTCGAGATGAAAAGATCCCAAGGAGTATGCAGCCATGTCAAGATGCTCGAGAAGTAAGTTTATTCGATCATTATCGCATCATATCAGCAACTTTGTTCAATTCACGATATCAAGTAATTGTTTTCTTTGTCTCGCAGGGTTTGGAAAGTATTCACCGCACAAGTTACTTCATTGCTGCGGGATCTGGTATGGAAATACCCGAAAGTAAGTACTACTAGCTAGCTAGCTAGTTCTGCGCATCTCCTGTTGATTCTAACTACTATCATCAATTCCATTTATAATGCTTCATTATCAGTTTGATTGACCTCCATTTCTCGTAAAGTGCTTGTGGCAGGAAGCCGGGAATAATTACTGTGGATACTACTTCTCCGAGTTCATCTACAATGCGACAGCCAAGAATAGGCGGGGCTACTCAAAAAGACAATATGAAGTGCGTAAGCAAAAATATTCAGCCAGTAGCGTCAGTAAGATATACGAAAACTTGTTGTTTGACCAATCTCTCGGAGAAGGGGAGGTCGATCACTTCTGTATATGTTCATGACGATCTTCTGTATACTTAATAGTTTCCTTCATTTGCTTACTAGCTAGCTAGCGTGTCGAGTCCGCCCTATACGTAGTGTCAACCAAGCACGGAGATAAGAGAGGACACTTCTCTCTATTAGCTAGCTAATACAATATATGAAACCCCGTAAATTAACCCTACAAAACCTCCAACACCCCCCCTCAGAAAAAAACAAAAAGCCAAGCCACTGAAATGCTGACGCGTGGAAGTCTTTTAGTCCCGGTTGGTGGCACCAACCGGGACAAATGCCCCCCTGCCTGGGCAAGCGGTAGCGGCCACGTGGAGTCCCCATCTGTCCCGGTTCCTGGGTGAACCAGGACTAAAGGGTCAGGGCGCTTTAGTGACGACCTTTTAGTCTCGGTTCGTGAATCGGGACCAATAGCCCTCACGAACCGGGACGGATGAGGGGTTTTCTACTACTGCTACTTGAACATACAAAATAAAAAGCTCGAGATCGAAGATGCCAATGCAAAAACAAGAATGAATGAGGTCGACATCAAGAGGCCAATCCCGAAAGAAGAGCAAGGGAGGCCGAGCTCACGCATATCTCCAAGGAAGTTGAGATCTGTTGGGGAACGTAGTAATTTCAAAAAAATTCCTACGCACACGCAAGACCATGGTGATGCATAGCAACGAGAGGGGAGAGTATTGTCCACATACCCTCGTAGACCGAAAGCGGAAGCGTTATGACAACGCGGTTGATGTAGTCGTACGTCTTCACGATCCGATTGATCCAAGTACCGAACGTACGGCACCTCCGAGTTCAGCACACGTTCAGCTCGATGACGATCCCCGGACTCCGATCCAGCAGGGTGTCGGGGATGAGTTCCGTCAGCATGACAGCGTGGTGACGATGATGATGTTCTACCGACGCAGGGCTTCGCCTAAGCACCGCTACGATATGACCAAGGTGGAATATGGTGGAGGGGGGCACCGCACACGGCTAAGGAATGATCACGAAGATGAACTTGTGTGTCATGGGGTGCCCCCCTGCCCCCGTATATAAAGGAGCAAGGGGGGAGGAGGCCAGCCCTAGGAGGGGGCGCGCCAAGTGTGGAGTCCTACTAGGACTCCCTAGTCCTAGTAGGATTCCACCTTCCATATGGAATAGGAAACGAGGAAGGGAAAGGGAGAAGGAAGGAAGGGGGCGCCCCCTTCCCTAGTCCAATTCGGACCAGACCAAGGGGAGGGGCGCGGCCACCCTTGAGGCCCTTTTCCTTCTTTCTCGTATGGCCCAATAAGGCCCAATACGTATTCCCGTAACTCTCCGGTACTCCGAAAATTACCCGAATCACTCGGAACCTTTCCGATGTCCGAATATAGTCGTCCAATATATCGATCTTTACGTCTCGACCATTTCGAGACTCCTCGTCATGTCCCCGATGTCATTCGGGATTCCGAACTCCTTCGGTACATCAAAACTCATAAACTCATAATATAACTGTCATCGAAACCTTAAGCGTGCGGACACTATGGGTTCGAGAACAATGTAGACATGACTGAGACTCGTTTCCGGTCAATAACCAATAGCGGAACCTGGATGCTCATATTGGCTCCTACATATTCTACGAAGATCTTTATCGGTCAAACCGCATAACAACATACGTTGTTTCCTTTGTCATCGGTATGTTACTTGCCCGAGATTCGATCGTTGATATCTCAATACCTAGTTCAATCTCGTTACCGGCAAGTCTCTTTACTAATTCCGTAATGCATCATCCCGCAACTAACTCATTAGCCACATTGCTTGCAAGGCTTATAGTGATGTGCATTATCGAGTGGGCCCAGAGATACCTCTCCGACAATCGGAGTGACAAATCCTAATCTCGAAATACGCCAACTCAACATGTACCTTCGGAGACACCTATAGAGCTCCTTTATAATCACCCAGTTACGTTGTGAAGTTTGGTAGCACACAAAGTATTCCTCTGGTAAACGGGAGTTGCATAATCTCATAGTCGTAGGAACATGTATAAGTTATGAAGAAAGCAATAGCAACATACTAAACGTTCAAGTGCTAAGCTAACGGAATGGGTCAAGTCAATCACATCATTCTCCTAATGATGTGATCCCGTTAATCAAATGACAACTCATGTCTATGGCTAGGGAACTTAACCATCTTTGATTCACGAGCTAGTCAAGTAGAGGCATACTAGTGACACTATGTTTGTCTATGTATTCACACATGTATTATGTTTCCGGTTAATACTCTAGCATGAATAATAAACATTTATCATGAAACAAGGAAATAAATAATAACTTTATTATTGCCTCTAGGGCATATTTCCTTCAGTCTCCCACTTGCACTAGAGTCAATAATCTAGTTCACATCGCCATGTGATTAAATACCAATATTCATATCTGTATATGATTAACACCCATAGTTCACATCTTCATGTGACCAACACCCAAAGGGTTTACTAGAGTCAATAATCTAGTTAAAATCGCTATGTGATTAACACCCAAAGAGTACTAAGGTATGATCATGTTTTGCTCGTGAGAGAAGTTTAGTCAACGGGTCTGTCACATTCAGAGCCGTATATATTTTGCAAATATTCTATGTCTACAATGCTCTACACGGAGCTACTCTAGCTAATTGCTCCCACTTTCAATATGTATCTAGATTAAGACTTAGAGTCATTTGGATCAGTGCCAAAACTTGTATCGACGTAACCCTTTACGACGAACCTTTTGTCACCTCAATAATTGAGAAACATATCTTTATTCCACTAAGGATAATTTTGACCAATGTCCAGTGATATACTCCTAGATCACTATTGTACTCCCTTGTCAAACCAGGGCAGAGTATACAATAGGTCTAGTCCATAGCATGGCATACTTTTATAAAACCTATGACTGATGCATAGGGAATGACTTTCATTCTCTTTCTATTTTCTGTTGTGGTCGGGATTTGAGTCTTACTCAATTTCATACCTTTGCAACACAGGCAAGAACTCTTTCTTTGACTGTTCCATTTTGAACTACTTCAAAATCTTGTCAAGGTATGTACTCATTGAAAATCTTATCAAGCATCTTGATCTATCTCAATAGATCTTGATGCTCAATATGTAAGTAGCTTTGCCGAGGTCTTTCTTTGAAAAAACTCCTTTCAAACACTCCTTTATGCTTTGCAGAATAATTCTACATTATTTCCGATCAACAATATGTCATTCACATATACTTATCAGAAATGTTGTAGTGCTCCCACTCACTTTCTTGTAAATACAGGCTTCACCGCAAGTCTGTATAAAACTATATGCTTTTATCAACTTATCAAAGCGTATATTCCAACTCCGAGATGCTTGCACCAGTCCATAGATGGATTGCTGGAACTTGCATATTTTGTTAGCACCTTTAGGATTGACAGAACCTTCTGGTTGCATCATATACAACTCTTCTTTAAGAAGACCATTAAGGAATGCATTTTTGACATTCATTTGCCAGATTTCATAAATTGTGGCAATTGCTAACATGATTTGGACAGACTTAAGAATCGCTAGAGTTGAGAAAATCTCATTGTAGTCAACACCTTGAACTTGTCAAAAACCTTTTTGCGACAAGTCGAGCTTTGTAGATAGTAACACTACTATCAACGTCCGTCTTCCTCTTGAAGATCCATTTATTTGTCTATGGTTTGTCGATCATCGGGTAAGTCCACCAAAGTCCACACTTTGTTCTCATACATGGATCCTATCTCAGATTTCATGGCCTCTAGCCATTTTGCGGAATTTGGGTTCATCATTGCTTCCTCATAGTTCATAGGTTTATCTTGGTCTAGTAACATGACTTTCAGAACAGGATTACCGTACCACTCTGGTGCGGACCGTACTCTGGAAGACCTATGAGGTTCTATAGTAACTTGATCAGAAGTTTCATGATCATCATCATTAGCTTCCTCACTAATTGGTGTAGGAATCACTGGAACTGATTTCGGTGATAAACTATTTTCCAATTCGGGAGAAGGTACAGTTACCTCATCAAGTTCTACTTTCCTCCCACTCACTTCTTTCGAGAGAAACTCCTTCTCTAGAAAGGATCCATTTTTAGCAACGAATATCTTGCCTTCAGATCTGTGATAGAAGGTGTACCCAACAGTTTCCTTTGGGTATTCTATGAAGATGCACTTCTCCAATTTGGGTTTGAGCTTATCAGGATGAAACTTTTTCACATAAGCATCGCAGCCCCAAACTTTAAGAAACGACAACTTGGGTTTCTTGCTAAACCACAGTTCATATGGTGTCGTCTCAACGGATTTAGATGGTGCCCTTTTAACGTGAATGCAGCTGTCTCTAATGCATAACCCCAAAACAATAGTGGTAAATCAGTAAGAGACATCATAGATCGCACCATATCCAATAAAGTGCGGTTACGACGTTCGGACACACCATAACGTTGTGGTGTTCCAGGTGGCGTGAGCTGTGAAACTATTCCACATTGTTTTAATTGAAGACCAAACTCGTAACTCAAATATTCGTCTCCGCGATCAGATCGCAGAAACTTTATTTTCTTGTTACGATGATTTTTCCACTTCACTCTGAAATTCTTTGAACCTTTCAACTATTTCAAACTTATGTTTCATCAAGTAGATATACCCATATCTGCTCGAATCATCTTGTGAAGGTCAGAAAATAATGATACTTGCCACGAGCATCAACACTCATTGGATCGCATACATCGGTATGTATTATTTCCAATAAGTCAGTAGCTTGTTCCATTGTTCCGGAGAACGGAGTTTTAGTCATCTTGCCCAAAAGGCACGGTTTGCAAGCATCAAATGATTCATAACCAAGTGATTCCGAAAATCCATCTTTATGGAGTTTCTTCATGCGCTTTACACCGATATGACCCAAACGGCAGTGCCACAAATAAGTTGCACTATCATTATTAACTTTGCATCTTTTGGCATCAATATTATGAATATGTGTATCACTGTGATCGAGATCCAACAAACTATTTTCATTGGGTGTATAACCATCGAAGGTCTTATTCTTGTAAACAGAATAACAATTATTCTTTAACTTCAAATGAATAACCGTATCGCAATAAACATGATCAAGTCATATTCATGCTCAACGCAAATGCTAAATAACATTTATTTAGGTTTAACACTAATCTCGAAAATATAGGGAGTGTGTGATGATGATCATATCAATCTTGTAACTATTTCCAACACTCATCGTCACTTCCCTTCAACTAGTCCATGTTTATTATGTAACTCCTGTTTCGAGTTACTAATCTTAGCAATCGAACAAGTATCAAATACTCAGGGGCTACTATAAACACTAGTAAGGCACACATCAAACACATGTATATCAAATATACCTTTGTTCACTTTGCCATCCTTCTTATCCACCAAATATTTAGGGTATTTCCGCTTCCAGTGACCATTTCCTTTGCAGTGTAAGCACTCAGTTTCAGGCTTTGGTCTAGCTTTGGTGTTCTTCACGGGAGTGACAACTTGTTTGCCATTCTACTTGAAGTTTCCCTTTGCCCTTTTCTTGAAACTAGTGGTCTTGTCAATCATCAACACTTGATGCTCTTTTTTGATTTCTACCTTCGTCGATTTCAACATCACGAAGAGCTCGGGAATCGTTTTCGCCATCTCTTGCATACTATAGTTCATCACGAAGTTCTAGTAACTTAGTGATGGTGACTAGAGAATTCTGTCAATCACTATCTTATCTGGAAGATTAACTCCCACTTGATTCAAGCGATTGAAGTACCCAGACAATCTGAGCACATGCTCACTAGTTGAGCGATTCTCCTCCATCTTTTAGCTATAGAACTTGTTGGAGACTTCATATCTCTCAACTAGGGTATTTGCTTGAAATATTAACTTCAATTCCTGGAACATCTCATATGGTCCATGACGTTCAAAACATCTTTGAAGTCCCGATTCTAAGCTGTTACGCATGGTGCACTAAACTATCAAGTACTCATCATATTGAGCTAGCCAAACGTTCATAACGTCTGCATCTGCTCCTGTAATAGGTTTATCACCTAGCGGTGCATCAAGGACATAATTCTTCTATGCAGCAATGAGGATAAACCTCAGATCATAGATCCAATCCGCATCATTGCTACTAACATCTTTCAATACAGTTTTCTCTAGGAACATAGCAAAATAAACATATGAAAGCAATAACGTGAGCTATTGATCTATAACATAATTTGCAAAATACTACCAGGACTAAGTTCATGATAAATTTAAGTTCAATTAATCATATTACTTAAGAACTCCCACTTAGATAGACATCTCTCTAGTCATCTAAGTGATCACGTGATCCAAATCAACTAAACCATGTCCGATCATCACGTGAGATGGAGTAGTTTTCAATGGTGAACATCATTATGTTGATCATATCTACTATATGATTCACGCTCGACCTTTCGGTCTCCGTGTTCCGAGGCCATATCTGTATATGCTAGGCTCGTCAAGTTTAACCTGAGTATTCCGCGTGTGCAACTGTTTTCCACCCGTTGTATTTGAACGTAGAGCCTATCACACCCGATCATCACGTGGTGTCTCAGCATGAAGAACTTTCGCAATGGTGCATACTCAGGGCGAACACTTCTTGATAATTAGTGAGAGATCATATTAAAATGCTACCGTCAAACTAAGAAAAATAAGATGTATAAAAGATAAACATCATATGCAATCAAAATATGTGACATGATATGGCCATGATCATCATGCGCCTTTGATATCCATCTCCAAAGTACTGTCACGATCTCTATCGTCACCAGCATGACACCATGATCTCCATCATCTTGATCTATATCAATGTGTCATCACATGTTCGTCTTGCCAACTATTGCTCTTGCAACTATTGCTATCGCATAGCGATAAATTAAAGCAATTATTTGGCGCTTGCATCTTCTGCAATAAAGAGACAACCATAGGGTTTCTACCAGTTGCCGATAATTTCAAAAAAACATGATCATCTCATACAACAACTTATATATCATCATGTCTTGACCATATCACATCACAACATGCCCTGCAAAAACAAGTTAGACATCCTCTACTTTGTTGTTGCAGATTTTACGTGGCTGCTACGGGCTGAGCAAGAACCGTTCTTACCTACGCATCAAAACCACAATGATAGTTCGTCAAGTTAGTGCTGTTTTAACCTTCACAAGGACCGGGCGTAGCCACACTCGGTTCAACTAAAGTTGGAGAAACAGACACCCGCTAGTCACCTGTGTGCAAAGCACGGCGGTAAAACTAGTCTCGCGTAAGTGTACGCGTAATGTCGGTCTGGGCCGCTTCATCCAACAATACCGCCGAACCAAAGTATGACATGCTGGTAAGCAGTATGACTTGTATCGCCCACAACTCACTTGTGTTCTACTCGTGCATATAACATCAACGCATAAAACCTAGGCTCGGATGCCATTGTTGGGGAACGTAGTAATTTCAAAAAAATTCCTACGCACATGCAAGATCATGGTGATGCATAGCAACGAGAGGGGAGAGTATTGTCCACGTACCCTCGTAGACCGAAAGCGGAAGCGTTATGACAACGCGGTTGATGTAGTCGTATGTGTTCACGATCCGACCGATCCATGTACCGAACGTACGGCACCTCCGAGTTCAACACACGTTCAGCTCGATGACGATCCCTGGACTCCGATCCAGCAGGGTGTCGGGGATGAGTTCCGTCAGCACGACGGCGTGGTGACGATGATGATGTTCTAACGACGTAGGGCTTCACCTATGCACCGCTATGATATGACCGAGGCGGAATATGGTGGAGGGGGGCACCGCACACGGCTAAGGAACGATCACGAAGATCAACTTGTGTGTCATGGGGTGCCCCCCTACCCCCGTATATAAAGGAGCAAGGGGGGAGGAGGCCGGCCCTAGGAGGGGGCGCGCCAAGTGTGGAGTCCTACTAGGACTCCCTAGTCCTAGTAGGATTCCACCTCCGATATGGAATAGGAAAAGAGGAAGGGAAAGGGAGAAGGAAGGAAGGGGGCGCCCCCCTTCCCTATTACAATTCGGACCAGACCAAGGGGAGGGGTGCGGCCACCCTTGAGGCCCTTTTCCTTCTTTCCTGTATGGCCCAATAAGGCCCAATACGTATTCCCATAACTCTCCGGTACTCCGAAAATTACCTGATTCACTCGAAACATTTCCAATGTCTGAATATAGTTGTCCAATATATCGATCTTTACGTCTAGACCATTTCGAGACTCCTCGTCATGTCCCCGATCTCATCCGGGACTCCGAACTCCTTCGGTACATCAAAACTCATAAACTCATAATATAACTGTCATCGAAACCTTAAGCGTGCGGACCCTACGGGTTCGAGAACAATGTAGACATGACCGAGACTCGTTTCCGGTCAATAACCAATAGCGGAACCTGGATGCTCATATTGGCTCCTACATATTCTACGAAGATCTTTATCGGTCAAACCCATAACAACATACATTGTTCCCTTTGTCATCGGTATGTTACTTGCCCGAGATTCGATCGTCGATATCTCAATACCTAGTTCAATCTCGTTACCGGCAAGTCTCTTTACTCGTTCCGTAATGCATCATCCCGCAACTAACTCATTAGTCACATTGCTTGCAAGGCTTATAGTGATGTGCATTACCGAGTGGGCCCAGAGATACCTCTTCGACAATCGGAGTGACAAATCCTAATCTCGAAATACGCCAACTCAACATGTACCTTCGGAGACACCTGTAGAGCTCCTTTATAATCACCCAGTTACGTTGTGACGTTTGGTAGCACACAAAGTGTTCCTCCGGTAAACGGGAGTTGCATAATCTCATAGTCACAGGAACATGTATAAGTTATGAAGAAAGCAATAGCAACATACTAAACGATCAAGTGCTAAGCTAATGGAATGGGTCAAGTCAATCACATCATTCTCCTAATGATGTGATCCCGTTAATCAAATGACAACTCATGTCTATGGCTAGGAAACTTAACCATCTTTGATTCACGAGCTAGTCAAGTAGAGGCATACTAGTGACACTATGTTTGTCTATGTATTCACACATGTATTATTTTTCCGGTTAATACAATTCTAGCATGAATAATAAACATTTATCATGAAATAAGGAAATAAATAATAACTTTATTATTGCCTCTAGGGCATATTTCCTTCAAGATCATGGCGGCCAACACGAGCAAGATGACCTAAAAAAGAAGGATTGGTTTGAGAACAAAGAAAAGGCCATCCAAGACCAAAACAATGCTTGCTCACCTTTCTATTTGTCCATTTGTCATGAACTAGGGCCGAGATACATGAACTATGTCTATGGCAATCCTTTTGGTGTAATGTTGTATGCCGGCATGGCATATGTGACTATGCAAAAATCTATCTATTTGCTTTCTATTTTGCTATTTGCTATGTTTGTTTATGAATATATGCAAGTTGAAAAACTGTCGACAAGGCCGAATGGGCCGGTGACAAAACCGCGGCCACGGAGGAGACGAGGCGAGGTGAGGAGGATGGTGCCCGTTAGATTGATTCCCAATCCCGACGCCCTGACGACGCACGCGATTGAGGTCGTGGGGCCATTGAGCTGATCAGGGCGTCGAATCCGGTAGTCAATCGGCGCCTTGATAAGCAATCTACGTACGTACGAGCAGTCCAATCCGAATATCAATCAAATGTTAATCAGGTAGTAACCAGCCTTCCCTGCCATTGCTTTTGCTTAGTTCGTACGCCTGCGGTCAGTCCCACTCCAACGCCAACATGGTGAGGCCACCGCCTCGTGCTCGCTTGATATATACCATAGCGCCCCTCCTCTTTTCATCGTAAATCTTCGAAAATGTTAACACCCACAAGTGTGGGCATTGACCATCTCGACCACACGCAACGATCACCATTAGGTACTTTGTGTACGAATCTTGGCACGATCCGATCGTTTTTTCGCGCCATGTAGGACGAGGCGCGTGTGCGGTGTGCGAGACAGTTCGCCCGCACGTTGGTTGCCCTCCCGCGGTCAGTGGTTGCCACTCGGGGGTGTGCGGTGGAACTGCTATGCGCACGCACGCCACGCGCCGACCGCGGTTGACGTCAAACACGTCGCGCACCTCCCCCCTCTGCCTCACGGTTCCATTTACTCACCCCCGCAGTTACTGGCACAACCCACTTCGCTTTTCAAACCATTGGAGGAGAAGACTAGGGGTGAAGGCGACGGCGGAGGCGGAAGAATCGACGGTGTTCGCGACCGTCGGTGGTGCTCGCCGGAACGGAACGGCTTCGCCGGAGTGCCTGCGGATTGAAGGTAATGCTCGCTCCAACTCTCACAATCCCTTCCTGCATTTTCCCCCTTCCCTTCCTGTTCAATTCCTCGCTCGAGATTCGTAGAGATTCAGGCGATTCGGTGATGCGTCGGCGTTCCCGCCGGCGGTGGAGTCCTGTGCTAGCCATTTTCGGTGACACTGGGCAGTTTCGTTGCCGTCGCGGCAGCGGCTTCGTTGGTGTGGTTATGCCTGTCCAGAGGCACGCACTAGTTGTGCCTTGGGATTGGGCAGGTGTCTCCTGGTTTGTTAGTTGCACATTGGTTCGAATTGGTGTTTGCAATCAGTTCGGGGGAGAACTTTGAGGTTGAATTTGAAGTCACTGTAGTTGCCATTGAACCCTAGATCTAGTTAGTTGGTTTTGAAACTGCAGTATGAGGCAAACGTGGTAGTTTGATTAACAATCATGATTGTATGGCAACTAACTTCCTGAATGAATGTGATAGTTGCCACAAACATGCTTTCCCATGCGGCAACTAACTTACTGAAATGACTGTGATAGTTGCCACAAACAACTTTATTGAATGATTGTGATAGTTGGCACACACAACTCTTTCATGCAACTAATTTGCTGAATTACTGTGATAGTAGCCACAAACATGCTTTTTCATTGTGGCAACTAATTTTCTTGAATGATTTGTGATAGTTGCCACACTGTATGAATGGTAAAGTGTAGTAAATCGGTAGTCAATGCAGTTTCAGCAACCAACTGCACTGGACGACAACTAATGTGCACATCAACTGTGCCTGTTGCCACATGGATAGTATATTCTTGTGGCAAATAGAATGTGAACACACTGTGTCTGTTGCCATACTATAGACAGGACAATGTGGCAAATTGGCTGCATAACATGGCAACCAATTTTGCATATCAATTGTGTCAGATGCCATACATATGCTTTCCATGTGGCAAGTTTTTGTCTGACCACATCATGTCTGTTGCCATGTTACAGTCAGTACAATGTGGCAAATTCATTGTACTGCAGACGCAATTTTTGTGTTTTGCCATAATGACTTGTGATATCTGAACACACTGTGGCAATTTTCAGGTTCTTGATTTGATGTTTTTCATCGCTTTCTTTTGTATTATGTGTTGCATTTTAACATGGCAATTTCAACCGAGCACATTTTTGCCGCTGAACACATGGCATTTCATTGGTGTATTTAGGATAGGGTGTGAGCTGCCACATCTTAGTTTTTGTGATGTGGAGGATTTTGTGACTTTCTATCGTACTATCTTGGGCTAACATGGCAACTTCAACATTTTGTTTTCAAGTGCATTTTACGATCTGTATACTTTTTTTTTAAAATGCAACCAATGTGCTTACTTGCCACGTTTATGTTTTTCGGCAATCACAGGAGGGGTGCGTGTGTGTTCATGTGATATTTTGCATTCACTAGTTGACATTTTCTGTTAGGTGGCAACTTCTTACCTATTGCATTTTCATTTCCACCATGACAATTTGGTCTGTTCCTATCTCAGCAGAATGGCTCGTGGTGATCATCAAAATGATGATGATGATTTCATGGATCCACCGCAGCATAATCGGGCAACTGGACGGAGAAAAGAGGGTGATGAGGTAACTGTCCACACCCCCCTCCCTCCCTCCTCCTGCTTATGTTACTGGTTGCCACCTCGAGCTTGCAGTCGTCTGTCATGAACTAAAATTTCATGACATTGCAAAACATGGCAACAACTGATCACTTTTTGTCTGTTTTTTGCAGAAGAAGAAACGTATTCGCAACAGAGCCTCCCAAGAACGACTGACTACGTTAACTGACAAATTTACCGACAATCAGAAGGGAGCTGCTGCTGAGATGGGTATGCAGGCTCTGATGAATGTCCGGTGCACGAACCTTGTCAACCCTGTATGCGACTGGCTTGGTGAGATTTACGACCCCGCCTCCAGGGAATTTGTGATTCCGGGACGTGGAAGACTACCGCTGAACGAGGAATCCGTGTTCTGCACTTTGGGTGTGCCTCGTGGACATATCAAAGTCCCGTACAAGGTCAATAATGAGATCGAGGAAGGGCTGTTCCCCCGTTTGTTTCCTGGGTTGGAATCCATGTCGAACATGTCTGCACTGGCAGATTCGCTGCAGGCCATGACGATGCATGGAGATGTTTTCAAGATGAAGCTACTCATGTACCTCATCTCAGCTATTTCCGCGTCGACCACTTCTCTTCGCCCAAGCAACAAATGCTTCCCCATCCTGGTGAATGATCCATCTTTACTACTTTATTTTCCTTCAATCTTTTGGCTCCGATGTCATGTGTAAAGCTAGTCACTGCCAGTGTTTTTGATGTTCTTTTCCATTTGATTTCTGATGCGGCAACCTTTTGTCCTGAAATTTTGTGTGGTGCAGGCGGATCTGAAAAATGTGAAGAACATGAATTGGTGTAAGTTTATTGCCGACTTCCTGCACGATGCATTCTCAAGCAAGATGTACCAAAAGGGCTGTCGACTGCATTTAATGGTATTTTTTTACCAGTCCTTTCTGTGAACACTCTTTTTTAACACACTTTTACTCATGCATGGCAACCTGATCATAACAAGACGGCAACTGCCATAATGACAATATGGCAACTGGCATAATGAAAATATGGCAACTGCCATCATATTATTATGGCAACTGTCATCATACTATGATGGCAACTGCCATCATGGCAATATGGCAACTGCCATCAGACTATGATGGCAACTAGCACATATAGATGGCAACTTCTTCTTTTTTCTCTTCTTTTCATGCACATCAACTTGATTATCATGGGAACATAGATTATCCTATTTTTTTCCACAAAGTACCCATGATGACAACTGACATTTCTTTCTTTTTAAAATTGTTTTAAATCAGCTCATGTACGTCAACTGTCTTGGTCTGTCCACATGGATTTCACTGGGACAGGAGGCCCGCCGCCTATGCACAAGTTTGCTGTTTCTGCATGGACTATCAACGCTGTCAAGGCTGTGCTTGCCGCAGACAGGGTAACTGATACCAAATATGGAAAATTACAGGTTAGTTCTTGTTTCTCTCTCCACATGACATGCTTACAAATTTGACATGAGGCAACCGTCTGTGGTTCATAAGAGATGACTACCTTTGTTATCCATGGTTGTCTGCGTATTGTATCCATGTCTCACTCGACATGGCAACTCTTTCATTCGTGCTGAAACTTACATTCTCTCTCTTACATCCTAGCTATTTTTTTCCAGCTGATGGCGAAGCATGCTATAGACTACAGCGTGTTTGGGGGGCCTCAAAACTTTGGAAAGTGGATGGATGTGCACTCAGCTCCGTCTTGCCCTACTGAGGTAATCAAAATATCTACATCTATGGTTTGCCATGAATTATTTTTGATGTCGTGCAAGTGACTGCAATATGGGCCTCAAAATTTCGTGCACAGGCGAGGGCACGTGTTGAGCATCTAATTGGGCAGTTTGCATCCAGAATGACCGGCTTGCTCGGGAAGTTGGTTGAGGGGTGGATGTCCCTTAGTGGCTCTGACAGCAACGTGGTTGTGAGGCAGTTCACTTCATTTGCCCCAGAACGTACACATCGGCCAACCAGTTGTTGGAAATATGCCCTAGAGGCAATAATAAATAAGTTATTATTATATTTCCTTGTTCATGATAATCGTTTATTATCCATGCTATAATTGTATTGATAGGAAACTCAGATACATGTGTGGATACATAGACAACACCATGTACCTAGTAAGCCTCTAGTTGACTAGCTCGTTGATCAATAGATGGTTATGGTTTCCTGACCATGGACATTGGATGTCGTTGATAACGGGATCACATCATTAGAAGAATGATGTGATGGACAAGACCCAATCCTAAGCCTAGCACAAAGATCGTAGTTCGTATGCTAAAGCTTTTCTAATGTCAAGTATCTTTTCCTTAGACCATGAGATTGTGCAACTCCCGGATACCGTAGGAATGCTTTGGGTGTACCAAACGTCACAACGTAACTGGGTGACTATAAAGGTGCACTACAGGTATCTTCGAAAGTGTCTGTTGGGTTGGCACGAATCAAGACTAGGATTTGTCACTCCGTGTAAACGGAGAGGTACCTCTGGGCCCACTCGGTAGGACATCATCATAATGTGCACAATGTGACCAAGGGGTTGATCACGGGATGATGTGTTATGGAACGAGTAAATAGAATTGCTGGTAACGAGATTGAACAAGGTATCGGTATACCGACGATCAAATCTCGGGCAAGTAGAATACCGCTAGACAAAGGGAATTGTATATGGGATTGATTGAGTCCTTGACATCGTGTTTCATCTGATGAAATTATCGTGGAACATGTGGGAGCCAACATGGGTATCCAGATCCCACTGTTGGTTATTGGCCGGAGAACGTCTCGGTCATGTCTGCATGGTTCCCGAACCCGTAGGGTCTACACACTTAAGGTTCGATGACGCTAGGGTTATAAAGGAAGTTTGTATGTGATTACCGAATGTTGTTCGGAGTCCCGGATGAGATCCCGGACGTCACGAGGAGTTCCGGAATGGTCCGGAGGTAAAGATTTATATATGGAAAGTTGTTGTTCGGGTTCCGGGAAAAGTTTGGGTTTTTCCGGTATTGTACCGGGAAGCTTCCAAAAGGTTCCGGAGGATTCCGGAGGGGCCTGGAGGTCCAGAAATTGTTCCACCACGTCCAGTACAGCAGCATGGGCTGTAGGGGGGCGCCCTAACCTTAATGAGCCAGGGGCACCAGCCCCCCCAAGGCCCATGCGCATGGGAAGGGAAAAACCCTAAGGGGGAGGGCCTTCACTTGACTTGGGAGGCACTCCTCCCCCCCTTGGCCGCCGCCCCCTCCTCAGATTGGATCTGAGGGGGCCGGCCCCCCTCTCCCTTGCCCCTATATATATGTGGGGGGTGGGAGGGCAGCCGCACCACATGTTCTGGCGCAGCCCTCCCCCTCTCCCAAGTCCTCCTCCTCTCCCGCGGTGCTTGGCGAAGCCTTACAGGATTGCCACGCTCCTCCACCACCACCACGCCATCGTGCTGCTGCTGGATGGAGTCTTCCTCAACCTCTCCCTCTCTCCTTGCTGGATCAAGGAATGGGAGACATCACCGGGCTGTACGTGTGTTGAACGCAGAGGTGCCGTCGGTTTGGCACTAGGATCTCCGGTGATTTGGATCACGACGAGTACGACTCCTTCAACCCCGTTCTCTTGAACGCTTCCGCTTAGCGATCTACAAGGGTATGTAGATGCACTCTCCTTCCCGTCGTTGCTAGTCTCTCCATAGATAGATCTTGGTGACTCGTAGGAAAATTTTGAATTTCTGCTACGTTCCCCAACAGTGGCATCATGAGCCAGGACTATTGCGTAGATTCTATGCACGAGTAGAACACAAAGTAGTTGTGGGCGTTGATTTTGTTCAATATGCTTACCATTACTAGTCCAATCTTGTTTTGACGGTATTGTGGGATGAAGTGGCCTGGACCGACCTTACACGTACACTTACGTGAGACAGGTTCCACCGACTGACATGCACTTGGTGCATAAGGTGGCTAGCGGGTGCCAGTCTCTCCCACTTTAGTCGGAACGGATTCGATGAAAAGGGTCCTTATGAAGGGTAAATAGCACTTGGCATATCACGTTGTGTTTTGCGTAGGTAAGAAACATTCTTGCTAGAAACCCATAGCAGCCACGTAAAACATGCAAACAACAATTAGAGGAGGTCTAACTTGTTTTTGCAGGGTATGCTATGTGATGTGATATGGCTAAGAAGAATGTGATGAATGATATGTGATGTATGAGATTGATCATGTTCTTGTAATAGGAATCACGACTTGCATGTCGATGAGTATGACAACCGGAAGGAGCCATAGGAGTTATCTTTATTTATTGTATGACCTGCGTGTCATTGAACAACGCCATGTAATTACTTTACTTTATTGCTAATCGGTAGCCATAGTAGTAGAAGTAATAAGTTGGCGAGACAACTTCATGGAGACACGATGATGGAGATCATGATGATGGAGATCATGGTGTCTTGCTGGTGACGATGATGATCATGGAGATCAAAAGGAGCAAAATGATATTGGCAATATCATGTCACTTTTTGATTGCATGTGATGTTTATCATGTTTATGCATCTTATTTGCTTAGAACGACGGTAGTAAATAAGATGATCCCTCATTAAAATTTCAAGAAAGTGTTCTCCCTAACTATGCACCGTTGCGGAAGTTCGTCGTTTCGAAGCACCACGTGACGATCGGGTGTGATAGATTCTTACGTTCACATACAATGGGTGTAAGACAGATTTACACACGCGAAACACTTAGGTTGACTTGACGAGCCTAGCATGTACATACATGGCCTCGGAACACAAGAGATCGAAAGGTCGAGCATGAGTCCTATAGTAGATACGATCAACATGAAGATGTTCACCGATGATGACTAGTCTGTCTCACGTGATGATCGGACATGGCCTAGTTGACTCGGATCATGTAATCACTTAGATGACTAGAGGGATGTCTATCTGAGTGTGTTGGGGAAACTGATCCACGAACACCTATGGGGACCGGCGGACCGAGCCCCTTTCGGTTCGGAGGGGGGCGGAGGTCGCACGAAGAGCGGATCGAGGCAATGCACACAAGCAGTTTACCCAGCTTCGGAGCTCTCCGGAGAGATAACACTCCTACTGCTGCTTGTTTGATCGTATTCAGTTCTTTCTCAGGAGCGATGAGCGCTACCAAACCGAGCGTGAGAGTGTTCTTGGTCTTTCGAATGAGCCGAACCCTTTCTACGTTGCGCATGGGCCTCCTTTTATACGCTCAAGGGGTCACCGACAGGTGGCAACATAGACAAAAAAGGGTAAAAATGGAAAAAGAAAGTGGTAGGTACAGCTACCTCTACTGTAGCCACAGTGTATCATACCTAACCCTGACGGCAGGGGACAAGGGCATTAAATGCCCGTCTGTGTCGTCTAAACAGTGCGAGAAGAGACCGCCAGGGGCGCCACCGATCGCCACGATGGCCTTCTTGTCAGCGCCGCTTGCCACCGCGCACCGCTGGCTGCACAGCCCCTCGCCACGCGTGCCTGGAAGGGTCCCAGGATGACATGTTGGTAGATGCGCTGGAGCCTGGGCGCGGAGCGACCGCTTGCTGCAGCAAGTGCCTTGCCGTGGTCATCGTCTTGTCGGGCCCGGGAGCTTGTCGCTCACTGTGCCTTGCCGGGACGCGAGTTGCGTCGCGGCAAGCGTTCTTGAGATGACTTGGTTGGCTTTCCCGGCAAGCTCCTCTTGCCGGGGCCTTGTCTTCTCGTTTTGAATACTTTGTTCTTGAATGGCTTCCCGGCAAGCTCCTCTTGCCAGGGTCTTGTTTCTTTAAGGAGTCACGGATGATCTTGGTGGTGACCCGGCAAGCCCTGCCGCGGGGTGCTGCAACTGCCCGTGCACAAGTTTGGGATACTAGGGTACCCCTACTCTAGTACACCGACAGGAGCCCCCGGGCATGGGCCACACACGGTGCCGAGCGCTATTGGGCCAGGCCCAAAACAGGGCACGGGCACACGCGGCCTGGGTCGTGCCGTTTCCTACTCCGCACCCACTGCGCCCTCCCCGAACGGCACACGTTGATTGCGGCGTCGTGGGAGAGATCGTGGGGGATTCTTTATTCGGAAAATGCGTAACATTCGCCCCCGCCCTCTTTATAAGCAGAGGAAACAGAGGCAGTTGCTCACCTTGTCTGTTTACTACTCCAACATCTCCGCCGTTCCCCTCTTCTCTGAGAAAGTAGTGCTCCGCCCCTCATGTCCGCCGTTGCCACCAACTCCGTCGACTTCCTCCACCACCTCCACCATGGCTCCGAAGACCGGGAAGGTCGCGAAGTCGGCCGAGGCGCTGCGGCTCGAGGCACTGCGAAAGGAGCGGGCCACTTTTCCCGCCGAGCTTGACGCGGCGGGGCTGAGGCAGTGGTTCTATCTCTTCTGGTCGATGGAGACGCGTGCGCATCCGCGCACAAAGGTACTCTCCGCCGCTGCTTCGACACAGGCTCCATACGGGTATCCTTTCTTCCCGTTGTTCTTCTACTGTGGCCTCTGTCCGCCCTTCTCGGAATTTTTCTGTGATATCATGAACACCTACGGGTTTCATCTCCTTGATTTCACCCCCAGCGCCGTCTTGACCATGTCCGTTTTCGCACATCTGTGCGAAAACTTTGTCGGAGTCCACCCAAATGTTGCTCTTTTCCGCCATTACTTCATGCCCCGGGTCGAGAGAGGAGAGCCGCTTTCCGGGGGAATCGCCTAGATCTCGAGGGCCGGCAAGAAGGAGGCGTATCTGGAGGGGGAGCTCCGCAGCAAGTGGGAGGAGTGGAGAGCTGAGTGGTGTTGGATCATGGAGGAGCACCCGCAGCCGTTCACCGCCTTGCGCCAAGCTCCAGTAGTGCGCGGTAATGATTGGAGCAGCCTGGCCCCAGAGGACGCGAGGCTGAAGATCGCCACCACCAGAATCTTGCGTCTCAGGGTTGCCGGGTTGACTGTGGGTGCCGTAGGTGCAGATTTTCTTCGCCGCCGCATCGCCCCCCTACAAGAGAGGAGGAGACCCGCTTGGGAGTTTGGCGGCCCGGTAGATATCATGCGGCTGCGCCCGGGCCTCAATTTCAACTTCACCGTGCTGGAGCTGGATGCGATGCTTAAGGAGCTATTCAAGCATGATCCCCAGCATCCAGAGTGGTTCAGGTTGCCGGCGGGGGTCGTCCCGCTGTGCAACAATTCTTCCCTCGACCGCATCCGCGCGATGATGTCGCAGTGTGACTCGCATGGCCTTGTCCCAACGTGGCAAGAGCCAGCCGACGAGGTGGTGTAGCAATTCTTCGACGGGCTGGTGGAGGTGGAGGTCCGCGCCGACGAGAAGAGGAGCCTCACCCGCAACAGTACCGAGGAGGAGATGCGACGCATCACCACCAGGGCGGAAGAAGCAGCGGCAGCCGCTGCCGCGGGTGAGTTTGGCTTTACTGTGGAAGAGGTAGAGGCAGAGGCGGCGGCAAGCCTTGCTGAGCGAGAATGGATCGACGGCGAGGAAGAACTTGCCGCGCCGGAGGTCGAGTCAAGTGAGCCCGCTGAGGGTGAGCCCGCCGAGGGTGCGAGCGGCCCGCCATCTCCAGGCCACTTGCCGCAGACGGAGCCCATAGCGCAGCCCCCAGCTCAACCGAGAAGACGTCTTCACAGGGGCGGGGATGCAGTGGGGCGACAAAGGAGTCAGCAACCGACGCACCACGCGACACGCTCCACCGCGACAAGCGATGTTGCCGCGGGAGCGCCTCGTGCCGCTGCGGCAACCGGAGCTGGATCTTCCCGCGCCACCGCCACCGCGCACGCCAAGCGGACAAGGGATCCTACTCCTCCGCCTCGTCGCGCCGCAGGTGGGCCTGACTTCGACCTCTCCGCGCTCAGCTCCGACGAGGAGGAAGAAGAGTAAGACATTTCTGCTGTACTTGTAGTTCTTCAATCTTGTAGCTTTATCTTGCATCTAACTTGCTTCTATTTGAACTTGTTCGTTTTCAGGACGTTGGCTCAAAGAGCGGCGAAGAGGGCCAAAGTTCCGGTGGTTATCATCGAGGACGAGCCCGTCGAAACAACAGGGGGAGCGCCCGAGACCATCTTGCCGGAACTTGACACCGCTCCACGAAGCAGCCCCCAGCGCAGCCCCCAGCGTAAGTATATGATTCACTTTCTGCTTTTTGGGCGCACACGGGTGCTCTTTCCTTTGCTGAAATCTGATCATTGATTTGCTTGTGTAGGAGCAGAACAGCTTCACCAGGAGGGCTCGGGAACCGTCTCCGACGTGCCGTCTGCTTCCTCTACACCGCCAAGGGAGGATTCTCCGGCAAGGGAACACTCTCCGGCAAGGGAGCAATCTCTGGCAAGGGAGGAGTCTCCGGCAAGGGGCAGCACTATTGACCCCCCGGTGGTGGAGCCCATGACCATGGACCCCAGCTCAGGTACTCCCTTGCGTTCTTCTGATTTTTCTCTTTCTTTGGATATTTGCTTGACCTCTTCTCCTTCCCTGGTTGCCAGACCCACCTTCCACAGAGCAAATGGAGACCGAGGCGGGCAGCGAGGAGAACGTGCGCGGCGATGCTGACGATGCCGCCACTGCCGAAGAAGAAGCCGGTGCTGAAGATCTCGCTGGCGAAGAGGCCGCCAAGGCTGCTGGCGCGGGAGCTGGCGAAGGATCCGGCGTCCATACTGACGGCCCTGAGGCCGCAGGAACGCCAGGCGCTGCACCGACCGCCGATCCCTTCACTGCCGCCGCAGCGCCGGGCTCCGAGGAGCCCCAGCCCGGCGCCTATCTGAAGGCCGGCGAGGGCATCTTCATCAAGCTCCCCTGGGCGCCAAGCTCTAGGGCGCCGGTTGAAGGAGAAGCCCTGGACGGGGAGGTGCTTGCCTCCGCTGGGTTGTCGATCGTCGATGCGCCGGGGAGCAGCAGCGGCGAGCCTGAGGAGGAGCGGCTGCTACGGAGGCTGTTGGCGCTCTACCGCGCCCGCCAAGCCAAGCTGGAGTCCCGGGAGGCGCTAGTCGCAAAGGCAAGCGTGGACATTGAGAAGCGCGCAGTGGAGCTCCGGGGTCTCCGCCAGGAAGCTCTCCGGGCCTTGGCGGAGGAGCGGGAGCAGCTTGCTGAGGAGCGGAAGGCCTTCCTCCTCAAGAAGGCCGAAGCTGAGGAGCAACAGCGGCTCGCCGGCGAGAAGCTGTACGCGCAAGAAGGTGAGCTGGCTCAACGAAAAGTGAACCTCGACAGCCACGAGGAGGAGCTTGCCGCGCGCGAGCAGGCACTTGGCGGTGCGCTCCAAGAAACAAAGGACGCGGCTGCGGCTGCCGAGGCCGCCAAGAAGGAATTGGAGGTAAAGGTGGCGCAGCTGGAGGCTGATCTGAAAGCAGGCGGCGAAGAGCTTGCCGCGCTCAAGCTTGAGCGCGAGAGGGACGCCCTCGCCCACGGTGAGCTGCAGGGCCAACTCGCCGAGAAGGGCAAGGAGCTGAGCGCCGCCAAGGATTCCAAAGCCGATCTGGAGCTTAAGCTGGCCACCTTGACTGAGACGCTAGACGGCGCCAGGAAGCGGGAGGCGGATTTGAAGGAGGAGATCAAGGGCAACGAAGCGTTGCTGGCGAGGGCCGCCGAGATCCAGAACACCTTCAAGGAGACTGTGGAGCTCTGGACGGAGGGCCTCGTGAACATCGCTGCTGTCATTGACGGGGAGTTGGCGCAGCTGGGGGTGGAGGACTTTGGGTACTCCTCCG
>NC_041391.1:136444372-136445114 GCF_002162155.2 Triticum dicoccoides
TATATTCTTCAAAGGCGTGGCGACAGCCCTTCAGCAGCTCCGAGAGAGGATCCCGAAGCAGCTGGCCGATGAGTCGCGCACGATCTGCGCCAGGGTCCTGGAGAAGGTGTTGGTGAAGGTGGCCTTCCGCAACCCAAGCCTCAACTTCACCAACATCTTGAAGAAGCTGCCGGCGGATGCTGATCTTGACGCGCTCAAGGCCCTTGTCGCACCCATTGTGGACAAGGTGAATGAGGTCAAGAGGGTCGATGGTGGCCGTGTAGATTAGGCCGCCCATTTTCTTCTTTTCTTGTCGCCGCTAGTCACGTTATGAGAACACTTTATTAGAGCTGCGACAAGTTATTTTTGTAATATAACTCTATCTTAGGTAATGATTGCTATGTTACTTCCTTTACTTGACTCTTGGCTTTGTATGTTTCTACCCTACGCTTTTTAGGGAAACTTGCCGGCGCTGGCACCGTTGCCGCGAGCGCTGAGTGCGGAACTTCAGCAGCCTGCTAGCGGTGCCGCTGCCGACAAGCAACCTTGTCGCAACTAGTCGCAGCTCACTTAAGTTGTTGAGCGGACTCGAAACAAAGTAAGGGTGCAACTAGCTACGAGTTGGTTCCTCCGCGCACAGGTTTTCCATACAAAGCACGGTCGTTCAAGGAAGATAACTTAAAAAATTTAAAAACTGATTGCTCAAACTTTGGCAAACTTAGCTTTTCCCGGCAAGGCGAAACTTTCTTGAACGGCCCGTTCC
>NC_041391.1:136445251-136491125 GCF_002162155.2 Triticum dicoccoides
CAAACCTTGTGGGCGAGGGAACCTTCCTTCCTTTGAGAAAGAGACAGAAGAGAAAATAAAGATATGGAGCCTTACGGCTCGTTATTGCTTACCGGGGGCTGGTGCTGCACAAAGTGTCAGATAACACATGCGGAAAAAGAGAGAATGCATGAAATTGACAAGATGTGCGAAGCACATGAGCTTTATTTATGCACGGGGTCTGCGCCCGGCTTTGTACAAAGGGTTACATGCAACAGCGGCAAGACTTGTACAAAAGGTGGTTGCCGGAAAAGCTTCCGGCAACTGCGCCCTATGGGTAAAACTTACGAAGATGTTCAATGTTCCAGGAGTTGTTCACCGGAATGCCATCTTCGGTCTCAAGGCGGACAGCGCCGGGCCTAGTGACTCGTTTCACCCGATAAGGGCCTTCCCACTTTGGCGTCAACTTGTTGGAATTCTTGGTAGACTGAACGCGCCGAAGAACAAGGTCGCCTTCCTTGAAACTTCTGGTTTTAACTTTGCGGCTATGGTAGCGACGCAAAGCTTGCTGGTAGCGAGCGGCTCGCACAGCAGCCTGAAGCCGGTCTTCCTCAAGGAGCAGTGCGTCATCTTGTCGCAGCTGCTCTTGCTCGAGCTCGTCATAAGCGAGCACTCGAGGCGACCCGTAAACGAGTTCCGTGGGGAGAACTGCCTCTGCTCCATAGACTAGAGCGAAAGGTGTCTGGCCAGTGGCTCGATTTGGCGTCGTCCTGATCGACCAAAGAACCACCGGCAACTCCTCGATCTAGTTCCTTCCGCACTTGTGCAGCCTGTCGAAAGTTCTGGTCTTGAGTCCTCGCAGCACTTCAGCATTTGCCCTCTCCGCTTGACCGTTGCTTCTCGGATGAGCAACAGAAGCAAAGCAGACCTTGGCGCCAAGATCTTGGACGTACTGCATGAAGGTGCGGCTCGTGAATTGCGTGCCGTTGTCGGTGATGATCCTATTAGGGACCCCGAAACGGCAAAGAATCGACCTAAAGAACTTGACTGTTGACTGTGCTGTCACCTTCCTCACTGGTTCCACTTCCGGCCACTTTGTGAACTTGTCGATGGCGACGTACAAGAACTCAAAGCCCCCGACAGCTCGGGGGAAGGGGCCGAGGATGTCGAGCCCCCAGACCGAAAATGGCCAGGATAAAGGGATCATTTGGAGAGCTTGAGCTGGTTGGTGTATCTGCTTGGAATGGAACTAGCACGCTTCACACTTGGTTACTTGTGCAGTTGCATCCTGGAGGGCTGTCGGCCAGAAGAATCCTTGCCGGAACGCTTTGCCGGCAAGTGCCCTTGCGCCAATGTGGTGACCACATATGCCTCCATGTATCTCTGCCAACAGCTGCTGTCCATCTTCCCGGCGAATACACTTCAATTTCACACCGTTGAGTCTTATTCTGTATAGTGTGTTGTCAACAAACTTGTACATACTTGACTGCCGGGCTACTTTTTCCGCTTCTTCTTGCTCTTCGGGAAGTTCTCCTGTCTGAAGGAAACGGACAACCTGCTGCACCCATGCTGGAGCTTGTGGCTCGACAACAAGGACTAAAGGCATATCTGTTGCTGCGGGAACATCCGCTTCCACGGCAAGAATCTGCGGCTCAGCCGGAGCTTGATGTTCCCCGGCAAGCTTGCCGGAGCAAAACATGTCGGGAGCGTCCGCTTCAACGGAACAAACCATAAGGCTTGCCGGAGCAGACTGCCCCTCAGCACTCTTGGCGTCGATTTTGGGGACCTTCTTGGTGGCGACTTCAGGAAGCTCTGCCGGAAAGTAGTCACCAGAAACCAACTTCCTCTTCTTGCTCTGTCCAGCTGATGGTGTTACGGATGGTTGAGTCAGCTTGAGCACAACAATCCCTGGTTCCACAGGCAACTTTAGTGTGGCGCACTTTGACAGGCCATCAGCAATGTCATTCTGAGCCCTTGGGACATGTTCCATCCGTAGGCCGTCAAAGTGCTCTTCTAGTTTTCTCACTTCATCAACATAATCTTCCATCAACGGACTCTGATAATTCTTGTTTACTTGGCGGACGACAAGCTGCGAGTCACCCCTGACAATGAGCTTCTCGATCCCAAGGTCTGCCGCGATCCTGAGACCGGCAAGCAAGCCTTCATACTCTGCAGTATTGTTTGTTGCCTGTTCCTTGGGAAAGTGCATCTGGACTACGTACTTGAGGTGCTCTCCGGTGGGTGCGGTAAGCAGCACGCCAGCACCGGCGCCTTGCAGTGAGAAGGCACCATCAAAGTACATCAGCCACTCTCTGTTTGCCTCCTTGACGGGGATGCTCGTTTCTGGAATCTCTTCGTCTGGTGTTGGCGTCCATTCTGCTATGAACTCTGCCAACGCTCTGCTCTGGATAGTCGAAGTGCTCTCAAACTTGAGGCCAAAGCTGGACAGTTCCAGTGCCCACTCGACAATCCTGCCCGTTGCTTCTGGATTCTGCAGTATCCTCTTCAGCGGAAAGCGAGTGACAACGTGATCGCATGTGCCTGGAAGTAATGGCGCAGCTTTCTCGAGGCCATGAGAAGGCCGAAAAGCAACTTCTGCACACCAGAGTACCTTGATCTAGCCCCCTGCAGAAGGGAGCTGACAAAGTAAACTGGGCGCTGCACCATTTTCTTCTGCACCCCTTCGCGCACCTGCACAGATTCATCCTTGTCGGGACCAGAGCTTGTCGGCGAAGCCCCCTGCTTGTCACTGGATGTACTTGCCGTGGTTGCTGGCTCATCATTTGCCTCCCTCTCCGCCACTAACGCAGCACTAACCACTTGATTGGTTGCCGCTAGGTACAGCAGCAACTTCTCTTGTGGCTTAGGTGCGACAAGTATTGGAGTGGAGGACAGGTACCTCTTCAAGTCTTGCAGCGCAGCCTTCGCTTCCGGAGTCAATTTCATTGGACCTGCCTTTTTCAATATTTTGAAAAACGGCAGGGCGCGCTCAGCAGACTTAGAGATAAACCTGCTGAGAGCAGCCACGCAACCTGCAAGCCTTCGCACATCCTTGACGCGCTTTGGTGCTTCAATCTGCTCGATGGCCTTGATCTTGTCGGGATTGGCTTCAATTCCCCGCTGAGACACAAAGAACCCGAGAAGCTTGCCGGATGGAACTCCAAACACGCACTTCTCGGGGTTGAGCTTGAGGTTGATCTTGCGCAAATTTGCGAAGGTCTCATCTAAGTCCTGAATCAGAGTAGCCTCGTCCTTGCTCTTGACCACTATATCATCCATGTAGGCTTCCACATTTCTGTGTATCTGGGGCTCAAAAGCGACGTGGACTACCCTTGCAAATGTTGAACCAGCCTTCTTTAATCTGAAGGGCATCCGTACAAAACAGTCTATGCCACATGGGGTGATGAATGCAGTTTTCTCCTCATCCTCTTCTGCCATGAAGATCTGATGGTATCCTGAGTATGCATCAAGAAATGAAAGCAAATCACATCCGGCCATGGAGTCAACAATCTGGTCAATGCGCGGCAAGGGAAATGGATCTTTAGGACAAGCTTTATTGATGTCAGTGAAGTCTATACAAAGTTTCCATTTCCCGTTAGCCTTGCGCACGACTACAGGATTGGCCAACCACGTAGGATGGAGCACTCCTCTGACAAGGCCTGCTGCTTCCAACTTCTTGATTTCTTCTGCAATGAACTCTTGGCGCTCCACTGCTTGCTTCCTGACTTTCTGCTTGACGGGCCGCGCATGAGGACAAACGGCTAGGTGGTGCTCAATTACTTTCCTGGGAACACCGGGGATATCAGACAGTAGCCATGCAAACACGTCAACATTCGCCCGCAGGAAAGCAACGAGCACGCTTTCCTATTTAGGGTCAAGAGTGGCACTGATGGTGAAGGTACAACCAGTGCCGTCCTCCCTGGCGGACACCTTCTTGGTCTCTGGTGGAGCCGCCATCGTCTTCTTACACTTGCCGGTGGAGCTCGATGGTGCGTCCTCGACGGTAGCGCAACACTCCGAAGAGGTGCGCTTGCCGGAGTGGGCATCAGAGCTCTTGCCGGACTTGGTCTTCTTCTTCCCCCCGGGAGCTTCAGCGGCAAGTGTCTTGCGATCGGCTGCGGCTGCTGCTTCCCAGTAAATCTTGTCGGCACAGATAAGGGCATCCTTCTTGTCGCCAGGGACAGAGATGACACTTATCGGGCCTGGCATCTTGAGCATGTTGTAGGCGTAATGAGAGGCTGCCATGAACTTGGCGAGCGCAGGACGGCCGAGGATCCCATTGTAAGGTAATGGAAAATCAGCAACGTCAAAAGTGACCCTCTCAGTTCTAAAGTTCAGCTCGCTGCCAAATGTGACCGGCAACGTGATCTTTCCCTTCGGCTTGCTCCTTCCCGGGTTGATTCCTTGGAATGTGCCGGTCTCTCCGAGCTCGCTGTCAGGGATCTGGAGTTTCTAGAGGACCGTGGAGGATATCAGGTTCAAGCCGGCCCCGCCGTCAACTAGCATCTTCGTGACCTTGAGGTTGCGGATAGTTGGTGAAACCAACATCGGCAAGCACCCGACCGCAGTTATGCGATCAGGGTCATCCTCAATATCAAAGATGATAGGCGTGCTGGACCATTTCAGAGGCCTGCGTGACTCCATGGATGGTTCCGCTGCATTAACTTCCCGCATCCACTGCTTGAGTTGGTGGTGTGAAGCATGCAGGGAAGCACCACCGTCAACGCACAGGACCTCTGTGGCTTTCTGAAATTCCTACTCATCGGCCTCATCATCATCCATATCTTCGTCGTCGTCGTCGTCTTCATCCTCGTCGCGGCCACGGGGAGGCCTATCTCCTTGCCGCTGCTTGGCCTTGCCGCGGCGTCCTCCCCGGCCGGGGAGTTTCTTGCTGGCTCCCCCAGCACCTTCCTGGGCTTTCTCCTTGTCGCGCCGCTCATACTCAGCCTTCTGCTGCTCAACAAGCTGCTCAACCTTCTTACAACTCTGGAGGTCATGGCCCTTGGTGCGGTGGATCTTGCAGTATTGCTTGCCGGAGCTGTCTTGCTTGTCGGCTGCAGCTACAGCCTGGCTTTCCTTGCCGGAGCCAGCAGCTGTAGCCTTCTTGGCGCCGACTCCATTGCCGGACTGCTCGACAACTAGCACTTCTTTGCCCTTCTTCTTTCTGTTGTTCCGCCACCGGCCTTTCCTTGCCGGGGAAGCATCCTCACTGTCCGATCCTCCTGCTCCTGTGTTCTCTCCGGGGAGCCTTCTCCCCTCTTCAGCACGTACACACTTGTCGGCCAGGGCATAAAGCTCACTGACGTCCCTGATCTTGTACATCGCCATCTCCTCCCTCATCCTGCGGTTTCGCATGTTCTGATGAAATGCGCTGATCACCTCGGCAGGGTGGATGTCTGGGATGTTGTGTTGTACACGGCTGAATCTCTGAATGTACTTGCGTAGGGGCTCTCCCTCCTTCTGGGCAAGCAGATGAAGATCGCTTTCTTGGCCATGAGGCTTGTGGACGCCTGTAAAGGCGCCGACAAACTGATGGCATAGATCTGCCCAAGAAGAGATGGAGTTGTCCGGCAAGTGCATGAGCCAGGATCTGACGTTAGGCTTGAGCACCAGCGGGAAGTAGTTGGCAAGGATCTTGTCGTCTCGTCCCCCGGCAGCCTGCACCGCAATGGTGTAGATGCTGAGGAACTCCGACGGATGCGACTTGCCGTCGTACTTCTCCGGTACATCTGGCTTGAAATTCTTCTTGCTGGGCCACTGGACTTGCCGCAGCTCACGGGTGAACGCAGGGCAACCTACCGCGTACGGCAAGTCGCCTGGTTCCCCTGGCGCATGCATGTCGACAGAGGGCCCAGCGCGCTGGTCAGATTGACGCCGCGCTTCTCTTTGACGCTCGATGCGGCTACGAGCGTCCTCTTGCTGTCGTTCGTGAAGAACTTGGCGCTGATCGCGACGAGCTCGCGGATCCGATGACGCAGTGGAGTCGCTGTCGAGGTGGACCCAGCGAGTCGGCGATCTTAGCCTTCACGGTGGAGAGTGCATGGAAGTCGCACCCCCATCGGTCTTGTCGCCATCGGCTCGCGTCCGACAGTCTTGCCGCGGCAGCGAAGTGCTTGGTTGTCGCGCGGTGTCGCCGTTGGCGAAACCAATGAGACTCTGAATGGTGGCCCTCCACTCGTCGGTCTTGTCCGCTGTTGGAGGGTAATCTAGAAGCAGTTGGGCTCGCGCCAAGGCTTCTGGTGGAGTGGTGGGCGGCAGCGGCGAGCGGTGCGAGGAGTGGGATATGCTCGGACTTCTAACTATGTTAGAAGGAGCAGTATCCCGTCCAGGCGACCGCACTTCGCTGGGGCCAGCATGCTGGCGTGCATGTTGGTCTTGAACTCCGCGGGATCCACCAGCTTGATCTTGGCCCAGCGGACGTATGGCGCTACGAACGCCATGACGCTGCTGGTCCCACGCCTCCTGAGACGGGCGCGGTGCGCGTACGGACGCCGAGGTCTGTGCTGCCTTGTCCTTGGACTTGGCCGCACTATGAGCACCATCGTCGACGCCCGTTCTTCCGCCGGCGTCCACTCCACCACCCGTTTGCTCCGGAGGCGGTGGGAGCGACGCGGACGGAATTGCTGCCTCCGAAGCCTTCTTCTTCGGTGGCATGTCGATGAAGACGATGAAGATTTAGCTCGTGTGCACGCCGGATCGGGTTCACACGATCTCGATGCCCCCTACCTAGCGCGCCAAAGATGTCGGGGAAACTGATCCACGAACACCTATGGGGACCGGCGGACCGAGCCCCTTTCGGTTCGGAGGGGGGCGGAGGTCACACGAAGAGCAGATCGAGGCAATGCACACGGGCAGTTTACCCAGCTTCGGAGCTCTCCGGAGAGATAACACTCCTACTGCTGCTTGTTTGATCGTATTCAGTTCTTGCTCAGGAGCGATGAGCGCTACCAAACCGAGCGTGAGAGTGTTCTTGGTCTTTCGAATGAGCCGAACCCTTTCTACGTTGCACATGGGCCTCCTTTTATACGCTCAAGGGGTCACCGACAGGTGGCAACATAGACAAAAAAAGGGTAAAAATGGAAAAAGAAAGTGGTAGGTACAGCTACCTCTACTGTAGCCATAGTGTATCATACCTAACCCTGACGGCAGGGGACAAGGGCATTAAATGCCCGTCTGTGTCGTCTAAACAGTGCGAGAAGAGACCGCCAGGGGCGCCATCGATCGCCACGATGGCCTTCTTGTCAGCGCCGCTTGCCACCGCGCACCGCTGGCTGCACAGCCCCTCGCCACGCGTGCCTGCAAGGGTCCCAGGACGACACGTTGGTGGATGTGCTGGAGCCTGGGCGCGGAGCGACCGCTTGCTGCGGCAAGTGCCTTGCCGCGGTCGTCGTCTTGTCGGGCCCGGGAGCTTGTCGCTCACCGTGCCTTGCCGGGACGCGAGGTGCGTCGTGGCAAGCGTTCTTGAGATGCCTTGGTTGGCCTTCCTGGCAAGCTCCTCTTGCCGGGGCCTTGTCTTCTCGTTTTGAATACTTTGTTCTTGAATGGCTTCCCGGCAAGATCCTCTTGCCGGGGTCTTGTTTCTTTAAGGAGTCACGGATGATCTTGGTGGTGACCCGGCGAGCCCTGCCGCGGGGTGCTGCAACTGCCCGTGCACAAGTTCGGGATACTAGGGTACCCCTGCTCTAGTACACCGACAGAGTGGGAGTTCATAAGATGAACTTAATTATCCTGAACATAGTCAAAAGATCTTTGCAAATTATGTCATAAGCTTGCGCTTTAGTTCCACTGTTTAGATATGATCCCAGAGAAAATATAGTTGAAAGTTGACAGTAGCGATTATGCGGACAATAGAAAGCTTATGTCCTTAATGCACCGCTCTGTGTGTTGAACCCCAAACATCGTCTGTGGATGTTGCGAACATTGCACATACACGTTTTGATAACTACGTGATAGTTCAGTTAAACGGTTTAGAGTTGAGGCACCAAAGACGTTTTCGAAACATCGCGGAACATATGAGATGTTTCGAGGGCTGAAATTGGGATTTCAGGCTCGTGCCCATGTCAAGAGGTATAAGACCTCTGACGATTTTCTTAGCCTGCAAACTAAGGGAGAAAAGCTCAATCGTTGAGCTTGTGCTCAGATTGTCTGAGTGCAACAATCACTTGAATCGAGTGGGAGTTGATCTTCCAGATGAGATAGTGATGTTTCTCCAAAGTCATTGCCACCAAGCTGCTAGAGCTTCGTGATGAACTATAACATACCAGGGATGATCCTTGAGGTATTCGCGATGTTTGACACCGCGAAAGTAGAAATCAAGAAGGAGCATCAATTGTTGATGGTTGGTGAAACCACTAGTTTCAAGAAGGGCAAGGGCAAGAAGTGATACTTCATGAAACAGCAAATTAGCTGCTGCTCTAGTGAAGAAACCCAAGGTTGAACCCAAACCCGAGACTAAGTGCTTCTGTAATAAGGGGAACAGCCACTGGAGCAGAATTACCCTAGATACTTGGTAGATGAGAAGGCTGGCAAGGTCGATAGAAGTATATTGGATATACATTATGTTAATGTGTACTTTACTAATACTCCTAGTAGCACCAGGGTATTAGATACCGGTTCGGTTGCTAAGTGTTAGTAACTCAAAATAAGAGCTACGGAATAAACGAAGACTAGCTAAAGGTGAGCTAATGATATGTGTTGGAAGTGTTTCCAAGTTTGATGTGATCAAACATCGCACGCTCCCTCTACCATCAAGATTAGTATTATACCTGAATAATTGTCATTTGGTGTTTGCGTTGAGCATAGACATGATTGGATTATGTCTATCACAATACGGTTATTCATTTAAGGAGAATAATGGTTACTCTATTTATTTGAATAATACCTTCAATGGTCTTGCACCTAAAGGAATGGTTTATTGAATCTCGATCGTAGTGATACGCATTTTCATGCCAAAAGATATAAGATAGTAATGATAGTACCACTTACTTGTGGCACTGCCATGTAAGTCATATTGGTATAAAATGCATGAAGAAGCTCCATGTTGATGAATCTTTGGGCTCACTCGTTTTTAAAAGTTTGAGACATGCGAACCATGTCTATTGGTGTATACGCATGAAGAAACTCCATGCAGATGGATCGTTTGGACTCACTTGATTTTGAATCACTTGAGATATGCAAATCATACCACATGGGCAAGATGACTGAAAAGCCTCATTTTCAGTAAGATGGAACAAGATAGCAACTTGTTGGAAGTAACGCATTTTGATGTGTGCAGTCCAATGAGTGCTGAGGCATGCAGTGAATATCGTTATGTTCTCACTTCACAGATGATTCGAGTAGATGTTGAGTATATTTACTTGATGAAACACAAGTCTGAATTATTGAATGGTTCAAGTAATTTCAGAGTGAAGTTGAAGATCATTGTGACAAGAGGATAAAATGTCTATGATATGATCATAGAGATGAGTATCTGAGTTACGAGCTTTGGCACGCAATTAAGACATTGTGGAAATTGTTTCACAATTAATACCGGCTGGAACACCATAGTGTGATGGTGTGTCCGAACATCATAGTTGCACCCTATTGGATATGGTGCGTACCATGATGTCTCTTATCGAATTACCACTATCGTTCATGGGTTAGGCATTAGAGACAACCGCACTCACTTTAATAGGGCACCACGTAATTCCGTTGAGATGACACCGTGAGAACTATGGTTTGGAGAAACCTAAGCTGTCGTTTCTTGAAAGTTTGGGGCTGCGACGCTTATGTAAAAAAGTTTCAGGTTGATAAGCTCGAACACAAAACGGATAAATGCATCTTCATAAGACACCCAAAACAGTTGGGTATATCTCCTAATTCAGATCCGAAAGCAATAGGGATTGTTTCTTGAATCGGGTCCTTTCTCGAGGAAAGGTTTGTCTCGAGAATTGAGTGGGAGGATGGTGGAGACTTGATGAGGTTATTGAACCATCACTTCAACAAGTGTGTAGCAGGGCACATGAAGTTGTTCCTGTGGCACCTACACCAATTGAAGTAGAAGATTATGATAGTGATCATGAAACTTCGGATCAAGTCACTACCGTACCTCGTAGGGTGACAAGGATGCGTACTACTTCAGAGTGGTACAGTAATCCTGTCTTGAAGGTCATGTTGCTAGACAACAATGAACCTACGAGCTATGGAGAAGCGATGGTGGGCCCAAATTCGGACAAATGTTTAGAAGCCATGAAATTTGAGATAGGATCCATGTATCAGAACAAAGCATGGACTTTGGTGGACTTGCCCGATGATCGGCAAGCCATTGAGATAAATGGATCTTTAAGAAGAAGACGGACGTGGACGGTAATGTCAGCGTCTATGAAGCTCGGTTTGTGGCGAAGAGTTTTTCACAAGTTCAAGGAGTTGACTACGATGAGATTTTCTCATCCCTAGCGATGCTTAAGTCCGTCGGAATCATGTTAGCATTAGCTGCATTTATGCAATCTGGCAGATGGATGTCAAAACGAGTTTCCTTACCAGTCTTCGTAAGGAAAGGTTGTATGTGATACAATCAGAAAGGTTTTGTCGATCCTAAGGATGCTAAAAGGTATGCTAGCTCTAGCAATCCTTCCATGGACTGGAGTAAGCATCTCGGAGTTGGAATATGCACTTTGATAAGATGATCAAAGATTTTGGGTTTATACAAAGTTTATGAGAAACTTGTATTTCCAAAGAAGTGAGTGGGAGCACTATAGAATTTCTGATGAGTATATGTTGTTGACATATTGTTGATCAGAAATGATGTAGAATTTCTGGAAAGCATGTAGGGTTATTTGAAAAGTGTTTTTCAATTAGAAATCCTGGATTAAGCTGCTTGAACATTGAGCATCAAGATCTATGAGGATAGATCAAAAACCGCTCAATAGTACTTTCAAATGAGCACATGCCTTGACGTGATCTTGAAGGAGTTCAAGATGGATCAGTCAAAGAAGGAGTTCTTGCCTGAGATGTAAGGTTTGAAGTTAAGACTTAAAGCTCGACCACGGCAGAAAAGAGAGAAAGGACGAAGGTCGTCCCCTATGCTTCAGACGTAGGATCTATAGTATGCTATGTTGTGTACCGCACAGGAAGTGTGCCTTGCCGTGAGTCAGTCAAGGGGTACAAGAATGATCCAGGAATGGATCATTGGACAGCGGTCAAAATTGTCCTTAAAGTAAATAAGGACATGTTTCTCGATTATGGAGGTGATAAAGAGTTCGGTGTAAAGGGTTACCTATCCGAATGACTTTGAGTAGCAAACCGGATGCGCATAGTGGAACAACCATTTGGAATAGCTCCAAGTGGAGCGTGGAAGCAGCATTTACAATATGACCTAGAGATTTGCGAAGTACATAGGGATCTGAATGTTGCAGACCCATTGGCTAAAACTTCTCTCACAAGCAAAACATGATCAAACTCCAGAACTCATTGAGTCTTAATCACATGATGATGTGAACTAGTTTAATGACACTAGTAAACTCTTTGGATGTTGGTCACATGGCGATGTGACGTGTGAGTGTTAATCGCATGGCGATGTGAACTAGATTATTTACTCTAGTGCAAGTGGGAGACTGTTGGAAATATGCCCTAGAGGCAATAATAAATAAGTTATTATTATATTTCCTTGTTCATGATAATCGTTTATTATCCATGCTATAATTGTATTGATAGGAAACTCAGATACATGTGTGGATACATAGACAACACCATGTACCTAGTAAGCCTCTAGTTGACTAGCTCGTTGATCAATAGATGGTTACGGTTTCCTGACCATGGACATTGGATGTCGTTGATAACGGGATCACATCATTAGAAGAATGATGTGATGGACAAGACCCAATCCTAAGCCTAGCACAAAGATCGTAGTTCGTATGCTAAAGCTTTTCTAATGTCAAGTATCTTTTCCTTAGACCATGAGATTGTGCAACTCCCGGATACCGTAGGAATGCTTTGGGTGTACCAAACGTCACAACGTAGCTGGGTGACAATAAAGGTGCACTACAGGTATCTCCGAAAGTGTCTGTTGGGTTGGCACGAATCAAGACGAGGATTTGTCACTCCATGTAAACGGAGAGGTATCTCTGGGCCCACTCGGTAGGACATCATCATAATGTGCACAATGTGACCAAGGGGTTGATCACAGGATGATGTGTTATGGAACGAGTAAAGAGACTTGCCGGTAACGAGATTGAACAAGGTATCGGTATACCGACGATCGAATCTCGGGCAAGTAGAATACCGCTAGACAAAGGGAATTGTATATGGGATTGACTGAGTCCTTGACATCGTGGTTCATCCGATGAGATCATCGTGGAACATGTGGGAGCCAACATGGGTATCCAGATCCCGCTGTTGGTTATTGGCCGGAGAACGTCTCGGTCATGTCTGCATGGTTCCCGAACCCGTACGGTCTACACACTTAAGGTTCGATGACGCTAGGGTTATAAAGGAAGTTTGTATGTGATTACCGAATGTTGTTCGGAGTCCCGGATGAGATCCCGGACGTCATGAGGAGTTCCGGAATGGTCCGGAGGTAAAGATTTATATATGGAAAGTTGTTGTTCGGGTTCCGGGAAAAGTTCGGGTTTTTCCGGTATTGTACCGGGAAGCTTCTAGAAGGTTCTGGAGGATTTTGGAGGGGTCCGGAGGTCCGGAAATTGTTCCACCACGTCCAATACAGCAGCATGGGCTGTAGGGGGGCGCCCTAACCTTAATGGGCCAGGGGCACCAGCCCCCCCAAGGCCCATGCGCATGGGAAGGGAAAAACCCTAAGGGGGAGGGCCTCCACTTGACTTGGGAGGCACTCCTCCCCCCCTTGGCCGCCGCCCCCTCCTCAGATTGGATCTGAGGGGGCCGGCCCCCCTCTCCCTTGCCCGTATATATATATGTGGGGGGTGGGAGGGCAGGCGCACCACATGTTCTGGCGCAGCCCTCCCCCTCTCCCAAGTCCTCCTCCTCTCCCGCGGTGCTTGGCGAAGCCTTGCAGGATTGCCACGCTCCTCCACCACCACCACGCCGTCTTGCTGCTGCTGGATGGAGTCTTCCTCAACCTCTCCCTCTCTCCTTGCTGGATCAAGGCATGGGAGACGTCACCGGGCTGTACGTGTGTTGAACGCGGAGGTGCCGTCCGTTCGGCACTAGGATCTCCGGTGATTTGGATCACGACGAGTACGACTCCTTCAACCCCGTTCTCTTGAACGCTTCCGCTTAGCGATCTACAAGGGTATGTAGATGCACTCTCCTTCCCCTTGTTGCTAGTCTCTCCATAGATAGATCTTGGTGACTCGTAGGAAAATTTTGAATTTCTTCTACGTTCCCCAACACCGGTTGCCGTGGCCGGTATGACTACAACAGTTCCCAAGAGCCTACTGACACACAAGATGAACTAGATGGAGACGCTAGTCTCAGCAAGGATGACGACGATGACATGGAGAATGTGCAACAGGACACCGATGATAATGAACATGCTGAAGTTCATGCAGGTGGTAACAAGGGCAAGGATGCAACAGATGTCCCCCCACCGGAGAAAGTCAAAGAACATACGGCTGCGAGAGGCGAGGGGGTGTTGCCATCAAAGAGGGGGAGGGCTCCAGAGGTTGTTGGGCAGGGTTCTCCTGGCAAGAGGTCTAGGACCGATCCCGTAGCTGCCAGGAGGAGGTTCGACTGTAATTTTAGTTTTTTGCTTTGTCTATTTTCTTGGAACAAACTCATCCCTTTTTTGCACTTGTTTTTGTCAAGCGCGGCAACGAGTTTGCTGTCTGACAATTGCCACCATTTTTTCCTCCATCTCATACGTGCAGCGAGCCGACAGCTGGTGGACGAGCAGTTACGAAGAAATAGGCGCCAACACCAACCCGTGTTTCTGCTCGGTTGAACAAAGGTGCCCCCATTGCCGGTGACACCCCTTCCACCAGGTCATCTCCTCGTACGACGATGACCAACACCGGGGATCCTGTCGTGTTGCCAGATGTGAGGAAGCCAGTCAAGAAGTAGATTTTTCCATGCGCTTTCATTGACATAGTGCTATACTTTTTTGATTTTCCAATGCATCCGTTCAGCTTGTCACATGGTCTTCTGTCATCGTCCCCACGTGGCAACTGCTGTTTTTCAAATGATTTTTTCCTTCCTTTTTAAGTGCATGGCAACTCCTATTAGTTTTTACATGGCAGCTGGCATCTAGGCCAAATGGCAACTCTTACTGTACCTAATGGCAACTGCCATCTTTATTGTTGGCTTGTGTGCTCATCCCATACCTAGGTTTGAAATTGCATTCATGGCAGATCAGACATTTTTATCATTCTTCAAGTTGGCTAACATGGCAACTACTGCTGGATTTTGTATGGCAACTGCTAACATGACACATGGCAACTCATGTTCCCCTTACATGGCAACTACCAGCTTATCCACTTATTTTTCATTTTTTTAAGATCTCTACCATGGCAAATATATTTTGTTCATTTTTAATACCTTTTTCATGTGCTTTCTTTTTTTGCAGGGTGAAGAAGACTACTACGCGCGGGGCCAAGCATACCAGTAAGGACCCACTCGAACGCCTTCATTCAAAGTTGTCAATAGGGGGCAACTCAGATGTTCATGAGGCGCCAGGCGACAATACTGTTGCTGCACTGTCAACTGCTCCCACTAACTCTGAAGCAAGTGGCCGACCATCTCCGCCGGCTGCAGATGTGCAGGCTAGAACAACAGGCATCCGTACATCGGGAGTGATGAGTCAGTATCTGCCAGGACAGCTGAAATATTGCCAACTCTTCTGGCAATGAAGGATGCTGCTATGAGCCATGCCACCCCATCAGCAAGCGTTGAAGTGGACGCTCCCGAGACCAACCTAAGCAAGGAAGATTCCCGCTCATCTAACACTGATTCCAAGCGCGCGCATGGTGGCACTCCTGTGTCCACGACAGAAGCGGTTGAGGCGGCAGTTCATAATGATATGACATCTACAGGTGAGAGTCTCGGCACAACAGCTCCAGCTCCTGTCGGTGCAGATACTTCTAAGGCGACTGTTTCGCGTGCTGGTCTTCCACCTAGGCGTCGTAGCCCCCGCAAGCAATCAACAGACATACCCAACGCACCGGCTGTAGCTAGGAGCAGCAGAGACGAGTCTGGTTATGTTCCTGCGTCCACACTATTCCCGCCACCGGCCAAAAGCAATGTGATGGAGAAACCGGAAGACCGGAGCACAACTGATGCAAGTGTCAAGCCGGGCACGAGTGACGCAGGTGAACGTCCGGAGCAGACTGCGCCTTTACCCACAGTGGAAATCCCCAGCTTAAACCTGCGCACTTCTAGGCTCCCAGTCAATGCGGGTGTCCCATACAGCCCAAACAAGAAGATTGTCAAGAAAGTTGCGGCTGATACCGCTGACAACACACCCCGCCCTACAAATAAGCCCGATCACTCTGTAGCAACCGATTCAGATATGTTTGTTGATCTTTCACCCTTGGACTCTGCCCCGCAAGTTGTTCGTGGTCTGGCCAGTAGGCATGAGAGGCACCCAATGGCCTTCACCCCACCGAGCTTCAGTCTTGGCATCAGTCAAGATCAACCAGTGGTGCCAGATCCTATGCCAGTTGGCTTTGCTTTACCGGGAGGCATGCCCGCAATGATGGCGCAGCCAATGGTCGAGGGCAGGAAGGTTGTCAAGTTCGCAGAGCCGATAGTCCAAGGTACATTTATCATGTGCTTATATCATTTTCTTGTATACATCTTTGCAGTTTGACTTTTGTCCCAATCATATTTTTTGGGGGTCCTCACTTATGATGGCAAATGATATGTGATGACATGGCAACTGGTTTTGATGCACCATGTCACCTACATTTTTTTTGCTGCCATGCTGCATTTCACATTTGGGCAACCACATGGCAACTGAAGTTGATTCAACATGGCAACTGTAGTTGCTGTCACATGGCAAATACAATGCATTACACATGGCAACTGGATTTGCTGCACCATGTCACCTGCATTTTTTTGTTTCCATGCTGCATTTTTTCCACTCGGCAAGCACATGGCAAGTGGAGTTAGCACAACATGGCAACTGTAGTTGCTGTGACATGGCAACTACAGTCCAACCAGATGGCAACTACTGTGCCAACTACATGGCAACTGTAGTTGCTATGACATGGCCACTGTAGTTGCACCACACATGGAAACTCCCCACTTTTTTGTACATACATCTCACATCATGGACCCTATCTTCTCACAATGCATCTGTTTTTGATTTCTAGGTATCCTAATCCACTTTTTTGATCCTTGCAGCCACCCCTGAGGAGATTTCACCGTCACTTGATGAAGCTTACCGCAGGATCGAGGATGCAGCATTGCAGAGGAGGTCCTCATGAGGGCAAGGGCAATCAAGTTCCAACATGCCTGCAGATACAGTATCTGAGGATACCATTAGGAGTGCCACCCCTGGTTCTGTGAGGCAACAGAGGGTAGTTCACCCACCTCCCACGGAAGACTACGAGCCCGAATTTAGGGCCACTAAGGAACAGACCCAGCTGTACGATATTGTCAAGTGTTCTTGAAATGCGAGGTCCAGCAGCAAGCACATGAAAGAGCTGAAAGCGTAAATGACCACACCCCATAATCTCTCATTTTGCTTTGTTCCTTTTTTACCATTCATCTTCTTTGTACTTTCTATACATGATCCGCTTAAGTTTTAGTTCTTTCATATTTTTACATAGTAGGCATGATTCTTTCATGTTATATCGTTTTCATACAGCTCATGTTTGGACAGAATCAAGGTAATTCAATGCGAAGTGACGTACGTCGACCTGGGTGATCTTGCCGAGTCCGTGAGGCCAAATGGTAAAATGTCGACGAATGTAGTTGCATGCGGGATTGACTACATCAACAATCATATGGATGTGTGTGCCGACAAAGCAATCATGCATTACAGTGTGACCTGCAAAATATGGGATGGTGACTTCCACCACAAAATCCTGAGAAAGAATTTTGCACAACACGGTGAATTCAAGCTCACATTGAAGAAATATGTGAGTATTCCTTCCCTGTTTGCACTTTTTTCACATGGTATGGTTTTTTGCCATCATCTGCACTCTGTTTATGTGGCAGATGTTTCATGTGGCAATAGCTGCTGTGCAAACTTACTTTTTGATTTTTGCATCTCGTGCAAACTATGTGGCAACTTCATAGAAAAATACACGGCAAATGTTGTTCATACATGGATGGCAACTTTCTTTCAACTACCCCCACCCATAACCAAACATTCTACGTGATTCTACTTTTTTTGTCCCTCTGCTGTTCTTCATGTGAACTCTGCTTCTCATTTTCCTCACTTTTAAATGCAGGTCATGTTCCCCATGTTCCAGGAGCTTGCACCACATGACCAACACGACAAGTGTGGTCACCACTATGCGATCTGTCTTGACCTGAAGAACCAACGCTTTGAGGTGCTTGATTCAATGCGTTTGGCAGCTGATGCAGACCTTACTTCGCATGTTGAATTCTTCATCAACGACGTCAAAGAGACATGGAACCGTCACTACGAAAACTCAAAGGTCCAGATCAGACATTTCCCGGTTGAGTACGTCGCGACTACGAATCAAGGGAACACGTAATTTCCTACCCCCCTCCTTCATGTGCCATTTATATTAATCACATCCCTCTTTTGTTGTTACATCTGATTTGAAGTCTATCACTGCTATGTTTGTCCTTTTTTGCGAGTTCACCTGACTCTTTTTCTTGTGCAAGACGGACTGTGGCTTTCACACGTTGGAATACTTTGCAAAGTGGGAAGGTAGACTTGTCCCCGCTGTCACAGCTGCAACGCTCGTTGAGCTCCGGAAAATCTACACATGGAACTGGTTGACGAATGAAGATTTCAACAAGTGGTCCAGAGCACGCGAGTTTGTGGAGGAAGTTGTCAAGAAAGTCATCAAGAGGTACAAGTGATCACGTGGCGTTACACACCGGACGCATAACTTACATTCTGTTGCTGAGGAATGTAAGGTACTATCTCTTTGTTCTCGTCAAAAACTATGTTCATGTGCTATGTTATGACTGCAACCCCGCGTAGCCTACTATGTAGTGGTGGTGTGTGAGCGACATTTGAATAGTTTGTGTAATATATGTGTGGATGTGAACCTATTCAGGCGTGACAGCAGATATGTTTTTATGTTTATCATTATTACTATGGTTTCATCGTTTGTAGCACCAGTTTGTTGTTTCAAATGCGTCTACGATGTTTTAAAACATGGCAAATGTAGTTCATCAGACATGGTTAGTGAAAGTCATCATCGTTTTTCATTTGTACGTTTTGCTTCTTCTTTTTTATCACTAACTTCACCGGCTAGCATGGTAGGTTGATCATGTAGCCACAACATTTGCTGCGGTTTATGCACGTTACGCTTTTTCCAACTTGTTTCCCATACATTGCACACAACACACTATGTGTCACTAAACCGCGTCGAATTGTCATAGAAATATATGCGATGCAGAGTCATTACAAATACCATGGCATATTTTTAGTACAGCTAACATGGCAGATCCAATACAAACAACACGGTAGATCCAGCATAATTAACATGGCAGATCCAGCATAACTAACATGGCATATGCAGTACAACTAACATGGCAGATCTAGTGCAACTAGCATGACATATTTTAGTATAAAATAGCATGGCATATTTAGTATAAAATAGCATGGCATATTAACTACACATAACATGGCAGATTAAGTACACATAACATGGCAGATTAAGCACTCATAACATGGCAGATTAAGTACCCATAACATGGCAACTACATTTATCCATTCAATGCATTTTTCCTTCAACTTCTGATGCCCCTCAAGAGTCATTCTCCCAATTTAAAAAAATTCACAACATCTAGGGTACAAAACAAAATGTCCACAAGGACCATGTCATAGCGTCACAATTTTTGCTTATGGATTGCCCGTCCCTTTCTTTGTTTTCTTGTGTTTTGCTTGAATCTCCAATCCCGATTTGTACCTTATCTCTCTTGGACGACCCTTTGTGATGGAACGGGGTGGGTTCCTGACCTAGGTTTGTGTGCTTGCTATTCCAGATCCTATCTCCGAGTTTTCAGATGATGGCCCCGTGGATGAAGGCACACTTGATGTGCGGGGGAACCGGTGTAAGGCTTCCTCAGCTTTCCTCTTCTTGATCTCATCAAGCTCTCTTTTCAGGGCCTTCCTGTGTTTTTCTGGGACTCTCGCTGTCTCATCACTCTTGCATGCTTCATCAATTAGCTCAGCGTAATTCTTTGTCAGCACAACGTGCCTCACGGCTTCCATGGTTGCCTCAGGCCTCTCGTCATGCACAGCCAGGACTGCGTTTGTTGTCTGCGACGCAAACGCGTCGTCAGCGTCCCAAGTCCATCGCCGCCTTATGAAATGGCGGGGCATCCGTGTCACAGCGTTCGTGTCCATTACTTTTAGTATGTGACAGCACACAATGTCATCCCGTTCAAACTTGCAGCACTGGCAGTAGTATTCGCCTTCGCCTATCGAGGCTTTGACGAAGTAGTTCCTTCCTTTGTCCGGGTCTTCAGGTTCTGAATCTGACATGCCCAAAATAGAACACACTTTGAATGTATGTTCGTCCACCTGGAAAGCCGTGAACATGTTGGCATGCTTTATTTCTTCCTGGAATCTGCAAGTTTTGTGTGTTTTCTGTTAAACTATCGTGCAATCTTTTTTTGTAGCACCTTATGTTGTCATGGAAATAGAAATACATTTTGCTTAAACATGGCAAACATAGTACATTGAACATGGCAAACATAGTACATTGAACATGGCAAACATAGTACACTAGACATGGCAACTGCAGTAAACATGGCAACTGCAGTAAACTAGACAAGGCAACTGTAGTACATTTTCAACTGGCCATCGTCATTTCCACACCAACATTCCCCACTGGAAGCACTTTGCATAAAACATGGCAACTGCATTTTTATTGAACATGGCATCTACAGTTGAGTAAACATGGCAATTGCATTTTTCAACCAACAGGGTAGTTGCATTTTTAGTAAACATGGCAATTGCATTTCAGCATATGTGTTGAGAATATAACATTTTTTAGTTGACATTGGCATTTGCATACCAACATGCCCCAATGGAAGTATAGTGCATTAAACATGGCAACTGCACTTCATTGAACATGGAAAATGCATCTGAGCAAGCATGGCAAACAGAATTTTCATTGAACATGGCAACTGCAGCTGAGTAAGCATGGCAAACAGTATTTCATTAAACATGGCAACTGCATATCATGACAACTACATTGCACTCTATATGGCACCTACTGCCTTAGTGCTTTTTGCGCAAATAACATTGTAACGCAATTGACTTACATGTTAAAGATCTTGTTTGTGTATATCTTGCTCATTTGCCTCTCCATCGGTAAATACGTTAGCAATTTCGGCTGCTTTAGCGCGGTGGTAGCTTCTTGCTGTCGCTCAGATCCCAGAATTTTTTGTTGCAAAGCTGTGTACTGCTTGGCAAACTGTAGCAATGAGTTGCCAGGGCTCACGTACCGCTTCAAAACATCATTGAACCCCTCGCTGCGCTGCGTAGTCCGCACAAAGGGGAAGAAGCACTGCATGAAGTAGGCCGGCACCCAGTACATTCGCTTCTCCCACAGGTTAGCAAGCGTCTCGTTGTCTTGGACTTGATATGTTTCAATCATGGCCATCCAGCTCCTTTCAAACTCCTCCACCGTCAACCTGTGGTCCACGCACAGCTCGAATGCCTTGTGGAGCTCTGGACGGTCAGCAAAGAATGGTCCTAGCGTCTCTTCAGCCTTCTTTATAATGTGCCACCTGCAGTGCCTGTGCACTGCCAACAGAAATACCTCCTCTATGCCTGCACGCATGCTGAAATCCTGGTCTGTTATTATGTTCACCGGAGCAAGTCCATCCATGCACTCCAAGAAGGTCTTGAACAGCCAAACGTACCCATCCGTGTCTTCGTTCCGAACGAGCCCGCAACCGAACTGCAACGACTGATTGTGGTTATTTATTCCTATGAACAGAGCGCATGGCATTTTGTACATATTAGTCAGATACATCGCGTTGAATGAAATGCAATCTCGGAAATGTTTGTAGGCTCTCCTTGCAGCACCATCCGCCCAATACATGTTCCTGACACGGTCCTCATCGTACAACCTTATCCTGTAGAAGAAATCTGGATCTTCCTTCGCTTTCTCATCGAAGTAGGCCTTTGTGGCCTCTATGTCAGCCAACTTGCTCTCTCTACGGTACTTGGCCTGTAGGTTTGTGATGTCAGCTGGTATGTAGGGCATGCTACTCAGTTTCCCCTTTTTGCTGTGGATGAGTGATAGTATCTGGACCATTCTTGATGGACCGATGTTACAATCATGTAGCAGCTTTACGAATTGCCTTTCGACTGGGGTGAATCCTCTGTGGGCGGTCAGAAATTTGACCAGGTCAAACTTCTTTATGAGTTTGTGGTTGTGCTCGTCAAAATATTCGGTGACCACATACTGTGTTCCATCTACGTTTAGCTTACACCGGACAAGGCATCCCGTCTTGAGAATGATCCCTCTCTTTCGTTCCGGAACGACAGGCGCAACACCTTTCCCCTTCGTGTTCCTTCGTGCCTTGTGGCACCTCATCTCACCTCTGCTGTACTCGTTAGTTTTCTTAATTTTCCTATGGTATTCGGTGTTGACGGCAAACCCATGGAACTTTGCATATGTCTAGTAGAATTCCTTTGCTTCTGCAAACGATTCAAATCTCTGCCCAACGTACGGTGGCTGAGGTACCACGATCTCTGGTTTCCCATCATCTTCATCCCCTTGTGCCTAGTCGTCAGTTTCATCATTCACTTCAGTATCGGCGGCAGTTTCATCTACTTCAGTGTTGCCAGTGCTTGCGTTCAAAGGGGTGGCTGTGGGAATTGCTGGAATGATTGCCATTTCCGACTCTGACTCGGCATTGTTTGCGGCATGATTGTCTGCTGGCTGGGGGAACGCGTCTTCCGTGCGCTCAGAGCTCCCCGCAATAGATGTGCCCGCGCCACTGTTCACTGTAGTTGTAGGCCCTGTAATGGAAAAAACAGGTACGAGAGTAAGATTTTTTGTTTGAATAACATGTTTATCGCAATGGATGACATCAACGTCGAGTGATTTGGCATTACATCATTCGAACAACAAGATGTGAGTTTGCGCGTGGACATGTGTGGCAAATGTAGTTGTCTAGTCATGGCAGCTACAGTCCAACAAACATGGCAACTATTGTTTAACAATGCACGACAACAAGCTCCTTTTTTTAGTACGAAAACTTGGGTTATATATGCATGGCAGCTGCAGTCCTGCATACATGGCAAATACTGCTACCAACAAATGGCAACCACTGTGTTCTAGCAACAAAACTATTGCATTCTAAGCCTGATCTCACTAGGCAAAATGCGATCAACCAGTAGTGATGCACACATGCTTTTAGCAGTTGGCAAATTTTTGAAGACAATACATGACTCATTTACACGCAACCACTTGTTAGCGTTTTATGCTTGGTTTTGTCCACCGTCACTGCTACAAATATTTTTTTTCGTCACGTGCTTTTTTTTGCCACAAAAACAAATGTAGTGCTGTTTTGTGGTTCAATTTTTTTCCTTACCTTGTTGTGCTGCATGTGACCATCTTGTGTGGTCTGTGAAACCAAATTGACGTGCTCCACCTGCAATCCGTGATGCTTGCCACGAGACATTTGTCGGGTTACCACCACCGTAATAACCTGTAAGCATCGTAGTAGTTGGTCAATTCATGGCAAATGCAGTTTGTGCTAGCATGGCAACTGCAATTGCCCCTGATGTGGCAACTGCAGTTGTCCTGACATGGCAATTGTAGTTGCACTGGCATGGCAACTGCAGTTGTTCCTCCATGGCAACTGCAGCTATCCAGGGATGGCAACTGCAGTTATTTATCCATGGCAATTGTAGATGTCCACTCATGGCAACTGCAGTTGTCAACTATGCTCCTTCTGCTAATTGACCATCCGCAACTTCACTTTTTTATGGACTCACCTGTGTATGACGTTGATGGCAGGTACATGGGTGCTGCCTGATGCCACGTGCTGCATGAAGGCTTTGCATTTTCACCCGTGATAACTCGTGAGTCCTTTTGCCATTTTTTGCATGTTTATTTTTCATGTCCAGACCAGTATGTGCTCTTTTTCGTATGCATTACCTTGATTAGCCATATTAGCTAGTTGAAGTTGGCTGCCCGTACATTTGTCAGTGTTAGCTCCTTGTGACTGAACTTGCCACGGGGGCCCATGAGTGTGTTTTGGTCATAAGAACCTGTGAAAAAATGACAGTGTACGACATAAGTAGAATGTCATATTCATCGTTGCGAAGAATGCAACTGTTCTCTTCTTTTTGTTATCACGCATCATACCAATGCCTGCATACTGTTCTAGTAATGGCAGCAACGGCCCTGTAGAAATAAGTTGACTGTACTCTGATGCATCCCAAGGGGGCGTTTCTGGCCTTTGAGAACCCCAAGTATCAGCGCCATCTTCCTGATTCATTCTTTCCGCGTCTCGCTTCTTCCAATGTGTTCTCAATCCCTGCATGAACAAGAACGCATCAACAATCCACAAGAATTGTATTCTTCCGCTGCTTGCACATAGAAGATAGGGATGGCAAGCAACAGGTCAACTTGGTGGCAGTTACTGACAACGAGAGGTGGCAACTGTCGTTATACACTAGTGGCAATTAATTTTTCCCAACCCTTTATTCCAAAATTGTCCTTCCTCCCCTTTTTTAGGGATTCCTACTCATCCATTTCATACCCAACTACTTGCGTCAATCAAACTAGGAACTTAAGTTAATCTCAAACGTATTACATGGCAGATCTGGTGTATTCTGCTTGGCAATTGCGAAGATACACCGAACCATGTAGTGTTTTACCCCTATAGCATGGATCTAGTGGACACCTTTCATCTGTAAATTTGCAATTTTCTGCCCAGAAGAAGGATGAGAAGCAGTACGAGATTGGGAGATTTCACCTGATTTTAGCTGATCGTCTTTGGAGGGCTGGGTTGGAGCGGGGGGCTGGGGGTGGGGAGGGTTGGGGTGTGGTTTGCGGTGGGAGTGCCCTACGGATCTGCTCTGGTTGCCATGGCAACCAGAGAAGGCCCGCGACGGAGGTAGGGGTTCGAGAGGTGGGGGACATGGCGGCAGTCGAGAGTGCGGATCGATCGGAAGCCGGGAACGGCCGGGTCGTGCGGGCAGCGGGTCGTCTGGCCCGGACGGGGTAGTGCGGGCGGGGTTGCCACACACCGGAAGTGCGGGCTGTGCAATTGCGCGCCCGGACATGGTCGTGCGGGTGGGTTCCTGTTCACGCCACACGAGGCATGCGGGCGGGTTCGTATCCATGTCACATGTGTGGCAGTTATCGCGACCCTAAATCTTGTCGCCGGCTCCTCCTCCCGCTCCTCCTCCGCAACCACCACCAAAGAGGCAAAGACCAAGCCATGCCGTCTCTCATGGCGAAGCGCTCTTCCTCGGAGCACTGCACGATTCGCCGGGAGCTCCACCGGCACAGGAAGCTCGCCGCCACACCCAAAGGAGGGATCGTCAAGAAGTCATCTGCAAACCAGAGTTCCGCGTCGAGCCACAACTCGTCCGCGGACGAGCTAGCTGCCGGACCGGCGACGAAGAAGCCGTCATCCATGACCACGCCGATGCCACGCCCGCGAGCCGGAGTCGCGATGTCGCCTGCGTTGATCCTGTAGCACGTGCCGGCCGCGGCCTCCACCAAGAAGCAACATGCCACCGGGGCCAAGGAGATCGCCTATGTGCTGATAGGACAGGTTGCCAAGAGGTGCACCGCCCCGCCGCGCCGATCCGCGCTCATCCCGACCGCGTCCGGCATGAAGGTGATGCCATCCGCAGCGACCCGACCGCGCTCTCCATCAACCTGGGTGAAGAAGGGCATGACGGTGAAGGTTCGCACGCATGTCGGGATCCTGCCGACGGGGCACTGCCTCCTGCTCTGGCTCGCCGCCCGTATCGTCTCCGACGCAACAGATGACGGCTACGTCCAAGTGATCTACGACGGCAACTTCCCCCGCGATGACCCCCTCCAAACCGTGCGCGTCGCCATGGATGATGTCAGGAGCATGCCCGCCATCGTCCAGAGTTTTTTTTAGAGAAAAGGCCAAAGCCCGACTTTATAAATAAAGCCACACGGCAGCGTCACGAAGACCCAAGGTTCACACATTCACAGAAACACAAAGAGAAGTTAAATAGGCCCAAAGTACTAATGATACAGGCAGCTGCCAAACACGGCACGCAGGCCGGGGAGAGAAGGAGACCTAATCCCGCAAACTACAGCACCAAACTTATACGCCATCATTCGTCCCGGAGATCTGAGAGGCTGAAGCCCGAATTTTGGCGATGAGCAGGTCCAGGGCGTCCCGATCTGGCTCCTTAGTCAATAATCTCCACTGCCGCAAGAATATACATGATTTGAAAAGAACATCAGCAGGCTTAGATGGGAAGGTAAGCTCAATAGTAAATTTGTTTCTAATGGTCCATAGAGCCCAACATAAGGCTCCCAAGCCAACCCAGAATACCCTCTGGGTGACCCCTACCAGAGAATTGGCTAGGGTTCTAATATCTGCGAAAGAGGAGGGATGCCAGGAGACCCGAAGCCAGGATCTGACGCAAGACCAAACTAATTTGGCAAGAACACAGTTGAAAAAGATGTGATTAGAGTTTTCCAAAGCCCCACACAAGTTACAGGATTCCGAGCCCGGCCCATTGCGTTTTTTGATCTGATCAGCAGAAGGAAGGCGACCTCGGAAGGCTTGCCAGAGGAAAATCTTAATCTTAGGAGGGACCTTAGATTTCCAAACACAAGAGAATCGAGCCGAAGTAGTACCACCAATGAGTCTAGAATACAACGATTTGACCGAGAATAGCCCAGAGGCCGTATGTGGCCAAACCATAGAGTCGGCCTCCTCCGAGAGCACAGGGAAGAGGGCAGAAAGACTTTGCCATTCTTCCAACTCTTCAGGAGACAGGGCCCGACGAAAAGCCAAGTCCCAATTATTAGCAGCCACCTCCGCGATGCAGATTTGCGGATTGGGGCAATAAGAGAACAGAACCGGAAAGCTAACAGCCAAGGGAGCATCCCCAGACCACCAATCTAACCAAAAACGAACAGCAGACCCATTACCCACACAAAACTTAACGTGCTCCAAAAAAATCGGCCGAACTTTAACAAGGGCTTTCCAAAACTGCGAACCACGCCGCGCAGGGGCAAACATAGGGTTGGAGTTAGGATAATATTTAGCCTTAAGAATCGAAGACCACAGCACATCGGGCCCAACCGTCATAATTTTCCACCACCACTTAATGAGCAGACAAATATTCATCACCCGAGTATTAATAATGCCTAACCCCCCAAGGTTTTTAGGCTTGCACATAAGCTGCCACTTAACCAACCTATACTTTCTTTTGTTATCAGCAGAATTCCAATAAAAGCCACCCCTATGTTTGTCGAAGCCAGCATGCACACCATCCGTGAGACGGTAAAAGCCCATAAGGAACATCGGGAGAGAGGATAAGCAAGAATTGATTAGAGCCACTTTGCCAGCATTGGTGTTATACCTACCCCTCCAAGGAAGCACCCTATTCCCCACTTTAGCAACCATCGGAGCGAAGTCATTCGCGTGAAGCAGACCAGGAGAGATAGGAAGACCTAAATATTTGAAAGGAAAGGAACCTAAGGAGCAGTTGAGGAGCCTGGCCACCCGCAAGGCCTCCTCCCGGTCAACCCCCGTCACCATAACCTCACTCTTGGCGAAATTGATCTTAAGACCAGAAACAGCTTCGAAACACAACAGAATGAATTTCAGATTGGCAATACAGACATTGTCCAACTCTACCAGGATGATTGTGTCATCCGCATATTGCAGATGAGAGACCCCTTCCGGAAGTAGGTGAGAGACCACAGGAATAATGTGTCCACATCGAGCCGCTTTGGAGAGCATACAGGAGAAAGCGTCAGCCACAAAGTTGAAAAGAACAGGGGAGGTCGGATCCCCTTGGCGGAGGCCCCTCCCATTCGCAAAGAAGTTGCTAATAGCTCCATTTACGGCAACTGCAGTGTGGCCACCCGAGACCAACTGCATGATACGGTGAACATAGGCACCGTTGAACCCTTTGGCAAGAAGAATCTGCCTGAGAAAAGGCCAGCTAACCGAGTCATACGCTTTTTCGAAGTCTAGTTTGAGAATAATAGCTTTGGATTTCCGCACATGAAGGTCATGAACAATCTCATGAAGGGAGAGAATACCATCTAAAATAAAGCGCCCTTTGATAAAAGCAGATTGGAAGGGACTAATAACTCTGTGAGCTACCGGAGACAGCCGGTTCACAAATCCTTTGGAGGGAACTTGGCAAAGTTGTTAATCAACGCTATAGGCTGGAATTGGGAAATGACATCAGCACCCTTTACCTTAGGGATCAGGGATATAACAGCATAGTTCAGGCGAGAGATGTCGACAGTACCAAGACAAAAACCCTGAATAACGTTACACACCAACTGTTTCAACTGGGGCCAAAATTTCCGAAAGAAAGGGATGGAGAAGCCATCAGGCCCGGAAGCAGCATTAGGATTGGCAGAATTAACCACATCCCAAATTTCCTGATCGGAGAGCGGAATCATCAAGGAAGCATTCTCCTCAGGAGAAATTTTAAGACCAGAACTCCAGAGGTGGGGGGAGATGGACAGGCCCGATGGAGGTTTAGCCCTTAACAGAGACGAAAAGAAGTCCACCACGTGAGCCATAATCACAGATTGGTCTGGAGAGCGCATACCATTAATCAAAGGCTATTAATCTTACAGCGCCTACGCCTACCGTTTGCAATCGCAAAGAAATAAGCAGTAGGAGTGTCTCCTTTGAGAGTCCAATTAAGAGTGCCCCTCTGACGCCAGTAAATCTCAGCCTAATGGTGCAGCTGCAGAAGAGCGGCCTCCAGATTATAGCGAACAGCCCAACCATCATCCGAGAGCCCAATAGAGTCTGCAGTACAATCCAGCTCCAGGATCTGATTTTCAAGGAAGGCTTTGGAGCGGCGATCCTCCGCCGCACGGTTACGCGACCAGCCTCTAAGAAATTTTCATAAAGCATAGGCACATGACTGCCAATCATCCAGAGGGCCAAAAGAGCAGGGGTTGTGAGAGAGGGATTGGGAGATTTTCGCCGCAACCATGTCAACAAAGCCCTCAACAGACAGCCAAGAAGCATCAAACTGAAATCTAGCCGGAGGTCTATTGCGAATGGAACCATCATCAAGAATCAAGGGGGTGTGGTCTGACCCCACAATACATTTAGCTACAAGAGAGGACCTAGGAAACAAGGCATCCCAACTGGGACATAGGAAGACACGATCAAGCACGGATCTGATAGGGTTCGCCTGATGATTAGACCAAGTAAAGCGGGCTCCCCCCCGAGGAAGCTCCCGAATGGCGTTGACACTAATAAAGTCGTTAAAAGCATTGGCTAAAGACCAGGAAAAATTATCACTATTCTTGTCAAGAGGGCATCGCAGAAGATTAAAGTCTCCCCCAATCACCGTCGGAAGAGAACAGGACTCAAGCTTGATCGAAAGTTCATCAAGGAAAAGGTGCGAAAAGGAGTGATCCGCGGGCCCATAAACAACTATAAATTCGCAGAGGGTATTCATAGATCTATGCGAGAGAACAACACTAGCCCAATAAAACCCGTGATCAAAAGCAACAAAGTCAAAAATATCCTTATTAGAACCGATCAGAATCCCACCAGAGTGGCCCGAAGCCGGTAAAGATTGCCACTGAAATCTATCCATACCCACGATAGCAGAAAGCTCACTGGGGGAGAAGGAATCCTTAAACGTTTCAACCAGCCCCACAAAGTCAATAGAATTAGAACGAACCAAATCTTTCAGTTGGTCACGGCGCCCCCTAGCACCGAACCCTCTAATATTCCAGAATAAGGCCCTCATTTATACAAAAGGTTCTTGATACGGAGGCTCGACCTGCTGGGGGCCACACAGGTTTTAGATCCCCTCTTAGCAAGGCAGGATGAGGGCTGGCCACTACCAGCACCCGAAGCCTCCCCCACAACACAACCAGCGTCCGCCACCCGCGAGGCAACAACCTCTTTGGCTTTCGCAATGGCAGCTTAGGCCAGTTCATTAGCCCGAATAATAGCAAGGAGCGAACTGGGAGAGCCAACAGAAGTATCAACCACCAAACCCACGTCCGACATAATGTTTAAAAGATGATCATCAGACATCGAAGGTAGAACCACCCGAACCGGAGAAACAGCGACAGATGGGGATGGGGAGGTACCTGGGGGAGGGAGGTCCTTCGCCGCAGCCCGCTTCTCCGCCCTTTCCAGAATCGAGCCACCAGAATGTGACACCCGCCTACCTTTGCGGGCCGTGGACACCGGGGAGCGGATAGCAGGCGACCGCGTAGCAGGAGAGCCAGCGTGGGGGGCCGAGCGGGACATGGAGCCCAGATCATGATCAAGACGCCGACAGATCCCCGTCATAGATTGCTTCGAGCCCGAAGAGGTCCGGCTCTTAGCCGAGTACTTGCGAACTGAGGATTTCTTCTTCGAGGGGTGTTGGGATTCCACCATATCATGAGCAGGAGAGCCAGGGAGATCTTCAATACCCGAACGAGTGGGGAGATAGGGCGAGCCGGGAGGTTGGAGCATGCAGCAGACACAGGAGTAGCCGAGCAGGGCGAAGCTTTAGTCAGATCAGCAGCAGCAGAGGGGGCCATCTGGACTGAAGGGGGAATCACTACATCTTCATGAGGAGCATCACCAGCAGGCGCCTGAGAATGAAACATCTCACGTTCTGAGTCTGCCAGGCTATCCCATTCAGATTGAGTGAAGCAGAGATTAGACCCAAAACTCTGATTGGGGCCACCAAAAGAACCATCCCCTTCCTTGTCATGTTTATCCGAAGGATTAGCAGGAGGAGGGGGAGGTGGAGCATGGAAAGCCGTCGCTGCCCCCTCCACCCGCACCCGCAACCTGATGCCATTGGGAGAGGGATAAACATCAATGAAGCCATGCACCCGATCAGGATCAACACACCAGACCTTCAACCGAGCAGGACCAACCTTGTTCAAAGACTCCTCATCCACCTCGATGGGTTTCCCAATCAAAACCCCAAAGGACATGAGGAAAGCAGACGAGCGCAGACTAGCAGGTAGATCTTCAATCAACACCCACACTTGAGATAGAGGACCAACAGCAGTACCGTTGGATGCAGCCGCTTTGACAGAAACCACCAGTTGATTAAGAGGTAAGGTCAAGCTGGTGCAGGAAGCAATCATTCGTAGGCAGTCTTTGGAGGGGAACACCACAGAGAAGTCAAAATCTGACAGCTGCAAAACTTGCCAGTCCCAACCAGCCACATCCCAGATGCGAAGCCCTTCCAGCAGAGTTTGGGGGGAGATCTTTTGGTCTTTGACAGAGACAATAGCCGCATTGGACAGCATAGGAGCCACCTCCCGAACAGGCAGGTCACCATCGAAAGCAAAGAAGGAGCAGCCAGGAAGACCTAGACCAAACTGGATGACCGCGGGAGGTTTCTGCCTATCCATGCAGTTAACCGTGACGTGACCATCAGAGCGACAAATCAAGCAGAATGGTGGATTTGTGCAGCGAGACTGAAAGTGGCCCGGTCTGTGGCAAGCGAAGCAGGTAAGCGCCGAGGGGCTGCTATGGGAAGAGGGGGAGGGGCGGGATTGCTGCTGCGACAGGGGAGGAGGAAGGATCCCATCCCCAGAAGCCGGACCGGGCGGTCGACGCGCCGGCCCCGCGAAGGATCGAGGCGGCGGACGAAAACCAGATCCGGCCCCAAACGAGCGAGGAGGAGGGGGAGGTAGGGGCCGAGACAGGGCCGACGGGCCACGCCCAACACCCGAAGCCGGGAGGGAAGCCGAGGATGAAGACACCCCTCCGCCAGAAGCCACCGCCGCCTCCCACGGGTCCACCACCGGGGAAGGAGAGGGACCAGAGCCAGAGCCCTGCAGGCCAGATCCAGTCACTCCCTCCTTCACCGGGTGTTGCACCCGCTCCGGACCCGAAGCCCAGGCCTCGCGGGCACGAGCCGCCTGCTCGCGCGCCGCTTGCTCCAACTCCAGCTTGGAGCGGAGCGAAGCTTCAAGCTCCAGATCCACCGCGGAGGCGGGGGAATCCTCGCGGCACCGTTTGCTACCAGAAAGCGCCTCGCAGGAAGACCCCCTAGATTTGTCCATGGAGATCACCGCAGCAAAAGGAAGAAGGAGGGGTGGAGGTGGGGGGGATCTGATGATGCGACGGATGGGAAGACGATAGCGGCGCAAGTCAGCGGCGAACGCAGGAAACCCTAGCAGGGGGGGTACCGAGCCGCGAGGGATCCATAAATAGCCCGAGCGAGCTGTGCCCCCCTGGGCCCGGCTCGCCAAATGGGCCGGAGAGGGACGGGGAGCCGGTAACCGGGCGGGGGGCCCAACTGGGCCAAGAGAAACAAGCGGGGGGAAATTGATAACTGAAGAGAGGGAGGGGGGAGGCCCACTAGCCAGCACCACCCCGACAGGCCTAGCAGGCCCACACGGGGAGCTGGCCCGCGAACCGGCGGCCACTACACAGAGATCTGGATCTAGGGAACACGGAGCGACCAGCGGCCCCGCCGCCGCCACCGCTGGCGACGGAGCCCCCGCAGCCGGAGACGGAGAGGGAGATGGAGAGCCTCCAAGCTCCCCATTAGGAGCACGACCCAAGACACCAGGCGCAGGAGACGGGAATGCAAACTTACCAGATCTACGTCGACGCCGCGAGACCCGGAACCAGCCGTTGGCCGACGGAGACACCTCCAACGGCTGGCCCCGACCCTCGGGGGCAAACTTACGAGGACGAGGGGTGGCGCACGCGACCCCCACCTCCCCAGTGCAGGCCACCGCACCACCGGGGGAGGAAGGCAGAGACCGCGAATCCTCCTCATCCGACAACAGCGCCCAGAAACGAGATCCAAGAACCGGCAGCGAGGAGAGGGAAGGGGAGAGATCCACCTGCGGAGAAACAGGGGAGGATAGGGGAGGGGGAGCTACACATGAAGGTGAGGGCGACCGGACGCCGGCCACCGGGGAAGGGCGGGGAGCAGATCTGCCGAGGCGAGGAGGAGAAGGGGAGGAAGGGAGGGGAGGGAGAGAGGAAAGAGGAGCCATCCGGTGCCATCGTCCAGAGTTAACTCGATTGGCAGCTGCTGCAGAAGCAAAGGGCGCTCAACTCAAAGATGGATGGATGGCCAAATTGGGCGATCTAGTCTTCATAGCTAGTGCTATTGTAGCCCGTTTGTTAGCTCCCAATGTCCCGTCGATCACCCGCCCGGGCTTTATTGTTTCTTATATCTAGTAGATGATGTAACGAAACTATATTTGAGAATCAATATGGCTTTCTTTCCTTGAAAAAGAGTTAATTACAAAAAAACCATCACACTTGGGGCATCGTTTACGGAAAACCAAACCACCAGGTCACTAATTTTTTGCAGAAATCACTGCAGATTCAGTAAACATTTTGCAAATAGCACCGATGAGGTGATTTGACCCGTTTGATCACTTTCCGACAAGTGGGACCGGATTGTAAGAAGATGACTTAGCAAAAAATTTACACACACCATTGGATCTAAAATTAAAAAGCAATCAACCCCTTGCGCAAGATCCGATCGGGAGGAGGCAACCGCCGCCGGCCCTCGCACCCGACAGGGCTGCCCCCACCGGCTCCCGTTGTCGCCGTCGGAAGCCCACCGCCTGCCCCGCCTCTCCTCATCTCCTCCTCCGCACCTGCTTTCCTTCCTCTCCCGCCCCCTACTTGTGCCGTCAAGCTCGGCAGCCGACGCCAACCATGGCGCTGTCGCGCTGCCACGGCCGACCTCCTCCTCCAGTAGGTCAGACCACCTTGGCTCCAAGCACGGCCATCATCAGGCTCCAAGCATCGCCGGCTCCCGCCTCTTGTGCATGCACGGGAGCAGGCCAAGGCCATGGTCGAGCAACCTCCCGGTGTCAGCTTCAAGCAAGGTCGAGGCCACGCCCGGGCAACTTTCAGCCAACTCTTCCACCTAGCGCCTCCACCGCACGTTGGCCAACCTCACGGCGGCGCACGGGCCAGGCCCGAGCCCCTGGCGCGCGTCGCAATCGCCCGCTCCTGGTCGCCTGGGCCACCGTGGTTGTCTCCCCATGCCGGCGTCGGCCACGTGACCTGGACGGCGAGCAAATGGGGCCGCAGCCTGCCAGTCCCACGCGCACACCCAGGCGACTCCGGCCCAGGTGGCGCAGGGGTCGGCCTTGGCGCGCACCTCACGGCTCAGCTCCTGGTCGCTGGTCGTGTGCGGACGAGGGACCGAGCTCCTATCCTGATCGAGGTCGGGGACGAACTCCAGGTCGCGAGGTCCGCCTGTGCGCGCGGCGTGGGAGGGGGGTCGATTGTTTTTGTTTTTCAGATCCAGGGGTGTGCCGTAAAGTTTTTGCTAAGTCAGCTCCCCACAATCTGGTTCCACTTGTCAGAAAGTGATCAAACGGGCCAAATCACCCGATCAGTGCTATTTGCAAAATGTTTACCGAATCCGCGGTGATTTTTGCAAAAAATTAGTGACCTGGTGGTTTTCCACAAACAATGCCCCAAATGTAGTGGTTTTTTGCTTTTCACTCCTTGAAAAAAGAAGAGATTCTATTGTTATGTGATCATTTTTGCACATCTTTTCAGAATATTTGTTATGTAAACTTAACTAAGCTTGAATTTTTGGTGGAGAATATCCGTATAATATGCTTTTGCTGTAAATTAATTACTTTGTTGTCGGAACTTTTTATAAAGTGTTTCAGCCCTTTTTTTAGTTTTGGAGATACACTAAATGGACATAGAGGAAAAAATGAAATATGACATGTATGCATGTACTTAAGGCTTTTCATTGCGAGAGTTAGATGACCTGAAATTGTTAATGAGATGCTTTTAATTACAATTATCAATTTTTTAAAGTTGGATCCCTTGACCAACTTGCGATTTTGTATATGTTGTGCCACATATCTTACTCAAGATTTATGGTCTTCAGTTCATTAAATAAGTTTTCCTCTCTCACCGATGCTCCATGTCATAAATAGTTTGCGGGCAATCTTGCTATTCTTGCAGATTTGTGCAATAGTGTAGCTGCAATGTTCTAACATATACTGCACTTCTTGAGTTAATCGTCGACGATCGATATTGAGCATTCAACATTCTAATTATCATTTTTATCGGCGGCTCTATGCACTTCCTGAATTAGTGGTCGATGATCAATATTGGGCCATCTACATTCTAATTGTCTTTTTGTTGCTCCCTCATCATTCTCTTAACTTTGACATTTTTCTTATTCCGGGGTACCAATTTTATGGTGCCCAAAACAAATTTAATTCATATAGGATGTAACTTTTATGTTAGGATGAGCCATATAACGTACTTTATCCCGATGCCACCAAGTAATCTGCTATGCCGCTTCTCTATAGTGGTTTCTTTGAAAATGACTACCCAAGAAAAACAATACAATGTTCTTGTTTTCATTTTTCAGATAGGACGTCAACCTCTTTCGAGCCCACATGACCTATTTGGAGCATTGTTTCATCTCCCCTCAACGCATTCTTGCATCTACTCCCTCCGTCCCAAAATAAGTGTCTCAACTTCGTACTAATTTTAAAATTAGTACAAAGTTGAGACACTTATTTTGGGACGCAGGGAGTATATTATTTGGTTGCCACAAAGTGCGTACATAATAAAAGAACAAGATAGTACCTCCTTTTTAATGTCAGATACTCTTGAGCTTTTATTAATCCTGACTATGATACATCTAAACTCACTCAGTACAAAAAAAGTCTTGAAAATTTCTAGCTCATGCAGTTGCCTGGGTTGATGACTAGCTCAACTGCTCCGTTGCCACCGCTTGCAACCGTGTCATTGGCCTCCCCCCGGGTCCTCCTTATCAACTGCAATCTCTTCTTGCCCAAGTTAATTCCCTCCACCTTGCCAACGCCCCCTTTGATGGTGGCCTCCCATAAAGGTACTCAACACTACCACGGGTCGGCTCTGCATCCTTTTCCCATGTTACAACGCACGGGCAATTTTCCTAGTAAAAACTAAAATAAAATTAAGTACACTGATGCAGAAAAAAAAACATAATCTTTCAGAAACAGAGCGTTTGGTTCCAAACAAGAGGAAGAACCCCCGTGAAACTAGCGATGGCTTCATACACTCCAGCTAATGGGCTGGCCTAATATTAGTATTTTGAATAAATCAATACATGAGTTCACTCCAAAGCACTTGCTTAAGAATACATAGATACCAGGTGATGTTATATGGCCAAATTCCGGGATTTAGAAATCAAGATACATAGTATGAAAAAAAGAGCACTCATTCCGTTTAAAAGAAACTGAATCAGTGAAACAAATGAGGCATCACAAAAGCATCAGGAAACATAATCGAGAAGCATTAACGTGTGCTGAAGGAGCGCCCGCTCGCGCTATCCACGTAGGATCAACTACCAGACAAAAAATATGGGCTGGGCCACCAGGTCTAAAAAAAAGAGAGAGAAAAAATGGTAAAAGCGCATTGTATCATCAATCCTCTTCTCGTCTCCTCGATTTCGCCCTCTCTCTCGTTTCCTCCCCCGAGTGGTGGCCGTAGTCGCCGCCCAATCCCTACTCGTAGCCTCGGCCCCACACACATCTCCTACTTCTCTCCCTCTCTCCCTCGCCTCCAGGCACGCACAGGCAACCGCTCAAGGAGAGCAACAACGACCGGATGCGGCCGCCGGAGGAGCAGCGGTGGCTGACGGGCTCGTGGCAGCAACGACTGTGGAGAGCTGCGGCGGCCGGCTGTGGAGGAGCAGCAGCGGTCGATGGCAGATCGGCGTGTCACGGGAGCGGATACGGCGGCAGTCACGAGCAGAGCAGCGCGATGTCTGGGCCCTCCAAGCCCACAACCACTGCCTCCTCGCCTACATACGCTAGCCTGCACATACAAGGTGAGTCCCCAACTGCAATTTTGTGAGTCCTCAACTGCAATTTGTTTCTTTAGATTTTTGAACAACATGACTGTACATCTAATTTAGCAATTTGTTATGTTAGTCAGATGTGTCCTATGGATGGTTTGGATTCCTATAATAAGGAAGATATCGTATTTGGCTGATTTTTTTGTGACGTTTGTTTATTAGATTTTCCTGTTGTGGTGTTATTGCAATGCAGGAACTTGGTCATATGGTGTTCACTAAAAAGAAGAATCTGCTAAAAGGTTGGTAATTTTAAACAACTTGATCATGAGCATGTTGCCCAATCTTGGGAAAGAATGAAAATGATGCTTCGCAATTGCCCTACTCATGGTTTGAATTTATGGATGATCATACAAAATTTTTATGCCGGTTTGAACTTTGCTTCTAGAAATCTCTTAGATTCGGCCGCGGGAGGCACGTTTATGGAAATCACGTTAGGAGATGCTACAAAACTTCTTGATAATATTATGGCTAATTAATCTCAATGGCACACCGAAAGATCTTCTAGTAAAAAGTGCATTGAATAGAAGAAATCAATGTTTTGAGTGGAAAGATGGATGAACTTATGAAATTGTTTGCTACTAAAAATACTCCTCTTGATCCCAATGATATGCCTTTGTGTTCTTTGATTGAGAATAATAATGAATCTATGGATGTGAATTTTGTTGGTAGGAATAGTTTTGGAAACAATGCTTATAGAGGAAACTTTAATGCTAGACCGTTCCCTAGTAATTCCTCTAATAATTATGGAAATTCCTACAATAATGCTTATGGTAATTTTAATAAGATGCCCTCTGATTTTGAGAATAGTGTGAAGGAATTTATGATTTCTCAAAAGAATTTTAATGCTTTGCTTGAAGAAAAATTGCTCAAAGTTGATGATTTGGCTAGGAACGTTGATAGACTTTCGCTTGATGTTGATTCTCTTAAACTTAGATCTTCTTCTCCCAAGAATGATATCAATGAGTCTCTCAAGGTAATGAGAATTTTCATTGATGAGTGTAAGGAAAGAACTGCTAGATTGCGTGCTAAAAAAGATAGCTTTATAAAAGCGTGTCCTTCTAGTTTCCATGAAAATAATGATGAGGATATTAAAGTTATTGATGCGTCTCCTATTAGATCTATGTTTTGCAATATGAATTTTGATAATTATGGGTCTGATGATGAATCAACTTTGCCTAGAAGGCGTCCCAAAAATTCAGAGTCTTTAGATCTTGATGCTAAATTGTGTAAAAGTGAGATTGGAGAATCCTCAACTTCTAATAATATTGAACCTACTATATCAGATTTCAAGGAACTTGATTATGATAATTGTTCTTTAAAAGGTTGTATTTCCTTGTCGCAATCCGTTGTTAATTCTCCTCATGCTTATAGTCAAAACAAAGCTTTTACCAAACATATCGTTGATGCCTTGATGCAATCTTATGATGAAAAACTTAATTTGGAAGTTTCTATACCTAGAAAACTTAATGATGAGTGGGAACCTACTATAAAGATTAGAATTAAAGATTATGAGTGTTTTGCTTTGTGTGATTTGGGTGCTAGTGTTTCCATGATTCCGAAAACTTTATGTGATATTCTAGGTTTCCATGATCTTGATGATTGCTCTTTAAATTTGCACCTTGCGGATTCCACCATTAAAAAGCCAATGGGAAGAATCAATGATGTTCTTATTGTTGCAAATAGAAATTTGGTGCCCGTAGATTTTATTGTTCTTGATATAGATTGCAATCTTTCTTGCCCTATTATTCTTGGTAGACCTTTCCTTAGAATGATTGGCGCGATTATTGATATGAAGGAAGGAAATATTAGATTCCAATTTGCATTAAATAAAGGCATGGAGCACTTTCCAAGAGATAAAGTCAAATTACCTTATGAATCTATCATGCGTGCTACTTATGAATTTAGTGCCAAAGATGGCACCCGTTAGATCTATCCTTGCTTTTATGCCTAGCTAGGGGCGTTAAACGATAGCGCTAGTTGGGAGGCAACCCAATTTTCTTTTTTTTTCTTTTTTGCTCCTGTTTAGTAATAATTCTTGCATCTACCTTATGTTTAGATGTGTTTTTATCTTTTAATTAGTGTTTGCACCAAGTAGAACCTATAGGATAACCTACGATGATAGCTGATTTGATTATGCTGAAAAACAAAAACTTTGCGCGCATGAATATAATTTTGTTAAATCACAGGAACGTGATTTTGTGTTGATTCTTTTTGTTTCTGTTCTATGAACAAATTGTCCAGGACTTCCTATTTTAGTAGGATTTTTAAAGTTCCAGAAGTTTGCATTAGTTACAGATTGCTACAGGCTGTTCTGTTTTTGACAGATTCTGTTTTTCGTGTGTTGTTTGCTTATTTCAATAAATCTATGGCTAGTAAATTAGTTTATAAACCATAAAGAAGTTGGAATACAGTAGGTTTAACACCAAAATAAATAAAGAATGATTTCATGATAGTACCTTATGTGGTGGTTTTGTTTTCTTTCACTAACGGAGCTTATAAGATTTCCTGTTGAGTTTTGTGTTGTGAAGTTTTCAAGTTTTGGGTAAATCTTTTATGGACTATGGAATAAAGGGTGGCAAGAGCCTAAGCTTGGGGATGCCCAAGGCACCCCAAGATATTCAATAATAGCCAAAAGCCTAAGCTTGGGGATGCCCCGGGAAGGCATCCCCTCTTTCGTCTTCATTCATTGGTAACTTTACTTGGAGCTATATTTTTATTCGCCACATGATATGTGTTTTTCTTGGAGCGTCGTGTATTATATTGGTCTTTGATTTTTAGTTTACCACAATTATCCTTGATGTACACACCTTTTGGGAGAAGCCTATTTGATTATAATTTGCTAGAATACTCTATGTGCTTCACTTATATCTTTTGAGCTTGATAGTTTTTGCTCTAGTGCTTCACTTATATCTTTTAGAGCACGGTGGTGTCTTAATTTTGAAGAAATTACTAGTCTCTCATGCTTCACTTATATATTTTTGAGAGTCTTTTAGAACAGCATGGTATTTGCTATGGTTTTAAAGTTGGTCCTAGAATGATGAGCATCCAAGTTGGGTATAATAAAAACTATCATAGAAAGTGAATTGGATGCTATGATCAACTTGATACTTGATAATTGTTTTGAGATATGGAGGTAGTGATATTAAAGTCATGCTAGTTGGGTGATTATGAATTTAAAGAATGCTTGTGTTGAAGTTTGTGATTCCCGTAGCATGCACGTATGGTGAACCGCTTTGTGATGAAGTTGGAGCACAATTTTATTTATTGATTGTCTTCCTTATGAGTGGCGGTCGGGGACAAGCGATGGTCTTTTCCTACCAATCTATCCCCCTAGGAGCATGCATGTAGTGCTTTGGTTTTTGATGACTTCTAAATTTTTGCAACAAGTATATGAGTTCTTTTGATTAATGTTGAGTCCATGGATTATACGCACCCTTTCACCCTTCCATCATTGCTAGCCTCTCTTGTACCAAGCAACTTTCTCTGGTACTATATACCCACCATTTACCTTCCTCAAAACAGCCACCATACCTACCTATTATGGCATTTCCATAGCCATTCCGAGATATATTGCCATGCAACTTTCCACCGTTCCGTTCATATGACACGCATTACTTTTGTCATATTGCTCTTTGCATGATCATGTAGTTGACATTGTATTTGTGGCAAGGCCACCTTCATAATTTTCATACATGTCTCTCTTGATTCATTGCATATCCCGGTACACCGCTGGAGGCATTCATATAGAGTCATATCTTGTTCTAGCTTTGAGTTGTAAATCCTTAAAAGTGTGATGATCTTCATTATTAGAGCATTATCCTAGTGAGGAAAGGATGATGAAGACTATGATTCCCCCACAAGTCGGGATGAGACTTCGGACTTTACAAAAAGAAAAAAAAGAAAAAAAAGAGAAAGGCCAAAGAAAAAAAAGAGGAAAAAAAGAAAAAAAGGGGGAAAAGAAAAGGAAAGAAAAATAAAATGAGAGAAAAAGAGAGAAGGGACAATGCTACTATCTCTTTTTCCACACTTGTGCTTCAAAATAGCACCACAATCTTTATGATAGAGAGTCTCATTTGTTGTCACTTTCATATACTAGTGGGCATTTTTTCATTATAAAACTTGGCTTGTATATTCCAATGATGGGCTTCCTCAAAAATTCCCTAGGTCTTCGTGAGCAAGCAAGTTGGATGCACCCCCACTTAGTTTCTTTTGTTGAGCTTTCATATATTTATAGCTCTAGTGCATCCGTTGCATGGCAATCCCTACTCACCCACATTGATATCTATTAATGGGCATCTCCATAGCCCGTTGATACGCCTAGTTGATGTGAGACTATCTTCTTCCTTTTTGTCTTCTCCACAACCACCGTTCTATTCCACATATAGTGCTATGTCCATGGCTCACGCTCATGTATTGCGTGAAAGTTGAAAGAGTTTGAGATTATTAAAGTATGAAACAATTGCTTGGCTTGTCATCGGGGTTGTGCATGATTAAATACTTTGTGTGATGAAGATAGAGCAACAACCAGACTATATGATTTTGTAGGGATCACTTTCTTTAGCCATGTTATTTTCAGAAGACATGATTACTTTGATTAGTATGCTTGAAGTATCACTATTTCTTCTGTCAATATGAACTTTTATTTTGTATCTTTTGGATCTGAACATTCATGCCACAATAAAGAAAATTACATTGAGAATTATGCTAGGTAGCATTCCACATCAAAAATTTCTTTTTTATCATTTACCTACTCGAGGACGAGCAGGAATTAAGCTTGGGGATGCTTGATACGTCTCCAACGTATCTATAATTTTGTATTGTTCCATGCTATTATATTACCCCTTTTGGATGTTTATGGGCTTTATTTTACACATTTATATCATTTTTGGGACTAACCTACTAACCGGAGGCCCAGCCCATATTGCTGTTTTTTTGCCTATTTCAGTATTTCGAAGAAAAGGAATATCAAACGGAGTCCAAACGGAATGAAACCTTCGGGAGCGTGATTTTTGGAATGAACGTGATCCAGAGGACTTGGAGTGCAAGTCAAGAAGCAGCTGAGGCTCCCACGAGATAGGAGGCCGCCCCCCTGTAGGGCGCGCCCCCTGTCTCGTGGGCCCCTCGGGCGGCCACCGACGTACTTCTTCCTCCTATATATACCTAAGTACCCCGAAAACATCCAGGAGCACCACGAAACACAATTTCCACCGTCGTCTCCTTCTGTATCCGCGAGATCCCATCTTGGAGCCTTCGTCGGCACTCTGCCGGAGGGGGAATCGACCACGGAGGGCTTCTACATCAACATCCTTGCCCTTCCGATGAGTTGCGAGTAGTTTACCATAGACCTACGGGTCCATAGTTATTAGCTAGATGGCTTCTTCTCTCTTTTTGGATCTCAATACAATGTTCTCCCCCTCTCTTGTGGAGATCTATTCGACGTAAACTCTTTTTGCGGTGTGTTTGTCGAGATCCGATGAATTATGGGTTTATGATCAAGTTTATCTATGAATAATATTTGAATCTTCTCTGAATTCTTTTATGTATGATTACTAGTAGAAAAAGGGTCAAATGTGAAGCACAATAGTGCCGGTTTGAATTACAGCCGGCACTAATGTGTACATCAGTGCCGGTTCGTGGCGGCGATCAATAGCACCGGTTCGTGGCGAACCTTTAGTACCGGTTCATGCCACGAACCGGTACTAAAGAGGCTGTGTCAGCCTGCGGTCAGGCTATGGCCCCACCATCACCATTTAGTGCCGGTTCGTACCACGAACCGGTACTAATGAGGTTATGGCAAGCTGTTTTTAGTCCCACCTCGCTCCCCTAACAAGCCTTTTACCACCTTAAATATGTTATTTCTCAAACTATCACAAGCACTTGGTCTTCATTGAACTCTATGTGTAGAATTTGTGGCCGCAATATGAGTCTTCATCGGTTTATAAATCGTTGATGACTCATATTGACAATTCAGATTGTACACACAAAGATCATTGATGATCAAAGTATTTTTGATGTTATAAGATCATATTGACAATTTAGACTGTAAAGAAATATAAGATCATGATCTAAATGCTCTTATATTTTTTGCATTCAGTATGCACCAACTGCTAGGCGGGAGGAGCTGTTTAGTACCGGTTCGTGGAGAACCTTTAGCACCGGTTCGTGCCACAAACTGGTACTAATGAGGTTGTGTCAGGTAAGGCTGGGGCCCCACGAGCACCTTTAGTACCGGTTCATGGATGAACCAGTACTTTAGTTTCATAGTAAGCTGTTTTTTAGTCCCACCTCGTGAAGAGAGAGGGACTAGGAGTGGTTTATAAGCCCTGAGTGCAGAGACGATGAAGAAGAGGCTCAATGCTCACGTTGCTTAGCTTCAAGCCTTCAGGAATATGGTAGACTGCACGGAGCTATGCGCAGTGCAGTTTACACTATTCCGAAAGGCTTGAAGCAAATTAACGAGCATTGCACCTCTTTTTTATTTTTAATAACTTATTACAACTCCGGACTTCTTCTGTTATGGCAAAAACTAATTGCACGTCGGCATTTCTTTTTTTAAAACTTTGGTTATAACTCGAGACTTTGACCATCAAGTTTTGCAGAAAAGAAAAAATAGCAGAAAAAAAAACTATAGCTGAAAAGAAAAAAACTATATAAAATGACCGTGAAATTGAAAATCACTACAAAATGAACTCTGAAAATGTTGAATTTTGGCAAACTAGATGAAAAACTACTCAGAAATAAATAGAAGAAAATAAATATAACAGAAAAGAAAAAACTATACAAAAAACTATGCAGAAATAAATAGAAGAAAATAAAGCAGAAAAGAAAAAAACTATAAAAAAATTGGGGCGCTGCCCTGTGGGCCTGCTAGGCCACGGGCGTGCAATTACAGGCCTTAAAGGCCCAGCAGACTCACAGGGCAGCGCGCAGAATTTAGGCCCACAAGCCTGCTATATAGAGGAGTTCAAAGAGGTAGCCGCGGCTGGGTTTATAAACCAGTGCAGCTGCCCTTCGCCCGACGAGGTGGGACTAAACTTTGGGTTGGCAGCACGAGGCCTTTAGTACCGGTTGGTGGCTCCAACCGGTACGAAAGATCACCCTTTAGTACCGGTTGGAGCCACCAACCGGTACTAAAGGCCTACTCTTCCCGCCTCTTGGCCTGGCCAAAGTTGGCCTTTAGTATCGGTTGGTGGCTCCAACCGGTACTAAAGGCTCATCCTATATATATAGCACTTACGAAAATTTCAGTTACATCTCCCCACTTCGTCTCCAACCTCTCGTGACATCGCCGCGCGCCGCTCGATCCCGTCGTCACCGCCCGTCGTCCGTCGTCGTCGTCGCTGTCCCCGCCGCCGCCCGTCGTCGTCGTCGTCTCGCGCCGCCGCCCCGAACGCCGCCGCCGTCCGTCGTCGTCGCCGCGGTCCCGTACGTTCTCGCACCCGCGCGCCGGCGCCGCCCCCGCCCCGTACGCCGCCGCCCCCGCTCATACGTACGGGGCGGCGGCGTACGGGGCGGCGTACACACACATACACACACTACACACACTACACACACTACACACACACACACACACACACATTTTTTACTTATTTTCTGTTTTCTGTTTTCTGTTTTTTAGAAAATTTAATTAGATATTAATTAGCTAGGTATGTGAGATTTGAACTAGTTGAATAATTAATATAACTAGTTTATTTTTAGTAAGAAAATTGTCGAACTAGTTTATTTAGGTATATGAGATTTGAACTAGTTGAATAATTAATATAACTAGTTTATTTTTAGTAAGAAAATTGTCGTATCTGAGATTTAGTTATCTAATTAAAATATTATTTGTTAATGAGTTTTCCTGTTTATGTAATGTTTTTATATTTTGAGTTTATATAAATGTTAGATTAATGTCGAATGTTAGATGAATTAGATAGAAAAGTTAAATATATAGTAATGTCAATTGTTAGAGATGAGTATAGTTAGATATATATTTGAATTGGCTAGATATTAATTAATGTTAGATAGTAATAAGTGTTTAATGTTTCACCTAAGTGGGATAAGTCTGAGAAAGAGATGGAGGATTAGAACTAGTTTATTTTTAGTAAATGCTTAGTTGAACTTGTTGAATTAATATATAGAACTAGTTTATTTTTAGTAAATGCTTAGTTGAACTAGTTGAATTAATATATAGAACTAGTTTATTTTTAATAATTGCTTAGTTGAACTAATTGAATTAATATAACTAGTTTATTTTTAGTAAATGCTTAGTTGAACTAATTGAATTAATATAACTAGTTTTTTTTAGTAAATGCTTAGTTGAATTAATAGAAGTAGTTGAATTAATTGAATTAGTAAGTGTTTAATGTTTCGCCTAATATGAACATAGGAAATGTTGTCTGACGACGGAAAAAATTCGGTATGTGCACATACTGTGAAGACGAGCGCGGCCAGTGCGACAGAAATTTCCTTGTTGATGGTAGGCGATTCAGCATCAAGCTGGATGAGACTTTCGAATTTGATACAGTAAGTCACAACGACAAGTCTGTTTTCGTAATTAAGCATGACTTATATATGCTTCAATTGCCTGACTTATAATTTTTAATTTTCACTATTCTACTAGCGCATCCCATGCCATGCAAGAATTTTTGTCTTGGATAAGATAGGTTTCAAAGATATGGAAACTATGGAGGTAAAGAGAGCTTACCTGAAAACTGAGCATGATGGTTATACTTTCAACGTCAAAGTATACAATGCACACACGTACACCTATTTTGAATGCAAAACTTGGCAAGCACTATGCAAGGCTTATGCATTTGAGCCTGGTATGGTTATCACCTTTGATATTCGTCCGGAAGATGATATGAAGGTAATAGAGACATATGGGTCGATGTGCAGACGCCTCCAGTTCTACCATTATGTGAGTTCTTCTCAAATATATTTTTGTCTTTGATATTGCTTATTTCAAAAATAACTAACAACTAATTTCTATTGACAGCTTATCTCCATTCAACCAAACATGTCCGGCGCTTGGTAGACAGGACCTTCTACTGTCCCGGAGCTGAACTAAACTGCGAGGAGATAAGTCATTATGTTTCATGGCTTGAGGATCTTCATACTGTCAAGACAAATTTTTTTCCTGCACTTGGAAATGTTAGTACTCAAAACGTGCGACCAATAGTGATGGTATTGAACTACGGTCACATCTATTTAGGAATGATGGTAAGATATTTACTATTTGTCCTGATCAGTGCATATTTTGCATACAAATTTTTTTTGCTAAACTTTCATTGCTAAGTATATTAATTAAGTACTATACGATGTTCTTCAACAGGGACTCCCGATGACAGTTGTGCCTCAGGGGATCGAGACTAAAGGTCAGATGTCAATTTTTAGCTTAAGGCCAAGATATCCTGCATTGCACATGAATGCATTCAGGATTTCTAGAAGCGATGAATGCTTAATAGTGAAAGATTGGAGGAAAATTGTTAATGATCACAGAGAAGTACTAGGGGGCAGCAATGAGAAGCGCAGCCCACGATTAGGAGACAGGTTCATCGGCATGCTCCAGTATGATCAATCAGGAGAGCTATACATGTTCTATGCTATTTTACCAGAGAGAGAGTAGCTAGCAGGAGTGATTTAGCTAGTTCTTCATGCTGCTCTTAATTAGTACTTGTCCTTTCATGTCCGTGTTCTTCGTTCTGAACTTAAGTGATTTGCTTTTGTGGTGTTATATATGAACGCTTATAATATCATGACAATCATGTTGAACTCGATGATTGGTTCTACTAGAAATTCTATATATATATATATATATAT
>NC_041391.1:136491229-136493878 GCF_002162155.2 Triticum dicoccoides
ATAACATTTACAATGTGTAGTATCGTAAAATACCAACAAACGAAAAAGAATTAAAATGGAAACACAAAATTAAATGAAAAAGAAATCATAAAACTAAAAAACCCCAAACCTTATAGTACCGGTTGGTCTTACCAACCGGTACTAAAGGGCTCCAGGCCCCCGGACCCAGCTCGTGCCACGTGGTTGCCCTTTAGCACCGGTTCGTGCTGAACCGGTAGTAAAGGGGGGGGGGCTTTAGTGACCACACTTTAGTGCCGGTTACGGAACCGGCACTAAAGGGCCTTACGAACCGGTGCTATTGCCCGGTTCTGCACTAGTGGATTGAGTTATCTTTGCAAGTCTCTTCGAATTATCAGTTTGGCTTGGCCTAGTAGATTGATCTTTCTTTCCATGGGAGAAGTGTTTAGCTTTGGGTTCAATCTTGCGGTGTCCTTACGCAGTGACAGAAAGGGTTGCAAGGCACGTATTGTATTGTTGCCATCGAGGATAACAAGATGGGGTTTATATCATATTGCTTGAGTTTATCCCTCTACATCATGTCATCTTGCTTAATGCGTTACTCTGTTCTTATGAACTTAATACTCTAGATGCAGGCAGGAGTCGGTCGATGTGTGGAGTAATAGTAGTAGATGCAGGCAGGAGTCGGTCTACTTGTTATGGACGTGATGCCTATATACATGATCATGCCTAGATAATCTCATAACTATGCGCTTTTCTATCAATTGCTCGACAGAAATTTGTTCACCCACCGTAATACTTATGCTATCTTGAGAGAAGCCTCTAGTGAAACCTATGGCCCCTGGGTCTATCTCTTATCATATTTGCTTTCAATCTACTTTTATTTGCATCTATATTATAAAATACCAAAAATATATTTATCTTATCTTACTATCTTTATTAGATCTCACTTTCGCAAGTGGCCGTGAAGGGATTGGCAACCCCTTTATTGCGTTGGTTGCGAGTTCTCAGTTTGTTTGTGTAGGTGCGTGGGGCTTTTGAGGAGCCTCCTACTGGATTGATACCTTGGTTCTCAAAACCTGAGGGAAATACTTACGCTACTATCGTTGCATCACCCTCTCCTCTTTGAGGAAAACCAACGCAAGCTTGAGACGTAGCACCAAGTCTTCCCTGCCTCCGTGTCGTTCCCTTCCTAGGCCTCGCCGTCCTCCACCGCCCTGGTGCTCTCGGTGCGGCGTGGTGAACATGGTCAAGGAACGGCTTCCATCGGACGTGGACTGTACGTGGATAGGCTGACAGCTGGGTCCATGGCCGCAGCAAGGAAGTGCCTCCTTATTACGCACAAAATAATTATTCCTCCACCTGACATCTGGGACCCACCGGAAGGGCCTCTGTATTTCGCGAAAAAGCGTGCCCCCTGCTGACATGTCGGACCCATCAGCTATCTTCGTGTTGGAAATATGCCCTAGAGGCAATAATAAAAGGATTATTATTATATTTCCTTGTTCATGATAATTGTCTTTTATTCATGCTATAATTGTATTATCCGGAAATCGTAATACACGTGTGAATACTTAGACCAAATACGTCCCTAGTAGGCCTCTAGTTGACTAGCTCGTTGGTCAATAGATAGTCATGGTTTCCTGACTATGGACATTAGATGTCATTGACAACGGGATCACATCATTAGGAGAATGATGTGATGGACAAGACCCAATCCTAAGCATAGCACAAGATCGTGTAGTTCGTTTTGCTAGAGCTTTCTCAATGTCAAGTATCTCTTCCTTAGACCATGAGATCGTGTAACTCCCGGATACCGTAAGAGTGCTTTGGGTGTACCAAACGTCACAACGTAATTGGGTGACTATAAAGGTGCACTACAGGTATCTCCGAAAGTGTCTGTTGGGTTGACACAGATCGAGACTGGGATTTGTCACTCCGTATGACGGAGAGGTATCTCTGGGCCCACTCGGTAATGCATCATCATCATGAGCACAAAGTGACCAAGTGTTTGGTCACGGGATCATGCATTACGGTACGAGTAAAGTGACTTGCCGGTAATGAGACTGAACGAGGTATTGGGATACCGACGATCGAGTCTCGGGCATGTAACGTACCGATTGACAAAGGGAAATAGTATACGGGGTTGATTGAATCCTCGACATCATGGTTCATCCGATGACATCATCGAGGAGCATGTGGGAGCCAACATGGGTATCCAGATCCCGCTGTTGGTTATTGATCGGAGAGCAGTCTCGGTCATGTCTGCATGTCTCCCGAACCCGTAGGGTCTACACACTTAAGGTTCGGTGACGCTAGGGTTATTAGGAAGACTTGTATGTGATTACCGAAAGTTTTTTGGAGTCCCGGATGAGATCCCGGACGTCACGAGGAGTTCCGGAATGGTCCGGAGGTAAAGAAAACTATATAGGAAGTGCTGTTTCGGCCATTGGGAAAGTTTTGGGGTCACCCGGTATTGTACCGAGACCACCGGAAGGGTCCCGGGGGTCCACCGGGTGGGGCCACCCATCCCGGAGAGCCCCATGGGCTGAAGTGGGAAGGGGAACCAGCCCATAGTGGGCTGGTGCGCCCCCCTAGGCCCACCCCCTGCGCCTAGGGTTGAAACCCTAGGGTGGGGGGGAGCCCCACTTGCCTTGGGGGTACTCCACCCCCCTGGCCGCCGCCCCCTTG
>NC_041391.1:136494040-136503397 GCF_002162155.2 Triticum dicoccoides
CTATATAAAGGGGGAGGGAGGGGGCAGCCACACCTTTGCATCTTGGCGCCTCCCTCTCCCCTGCTACACCACTCCTCCTCCGTCGCGTGCTTGGCGAAGCCCTGCCGGAGTGCTGCTTCTCCACCAACACCACGCCGTCGTGCTGCTGCTGGAGCCATCTTCCTCAACCTCTCCTTCCCCCTTGCTGGATCAAGAAGGAGGAGACGTCATCCGCTCCGTACGTGTGTTGAACGCGGAGCTGCCGTCCGTTCGGCACTCGGTCATCGGTGATTTGGATCATGGCGAGTACGACTCCATCATCCACGTTCTAGTGAACGCTTCCGCTCGTGATCTACAAGTGGTATGTAGATGCAATCTCTCTCCCATGACTCGTTGCTTAGATGAACTCATAGATGGATCTTGGTGAAACCGTAGGAAAATTTTTATTTTCTGCAACGTTCCCCAACAGTGGTATAAGAGCCAGGTTTTTGTGTAGTTCTCTATTGCACGAGTAGAACACAATTTTGTTGTGGGTGTAGATCTTGTCAACTTGCTTGCCGCTACTAGTCTTTTCTTGCTTCAGCGGTATTGTGGGATGAAGCGGCCCGGACCGACCTTACACGTACGCTTACGTGAGACAGGTTCCACCGACTGACATGCACTAGTTGCATAAGGTGGCTAGCGGGTGTCTGTCTCTCCTACTTTAGTTGGAGCGGATTAGATGAAAAGGTTCCTTATGAAGGGTAAATAGAAGTTGACAAAATCACGTTGTGGTTATTCGTAGGTAAGAAAACATTCTTGCTAGAACCCAATTGCAGCCACGTAAAAGATGCAACAACAATTAGAGGACGTCTAACTTGTTTTTGCAGCAATTGTCATGTGATGTGATATGGCCAGAAGTTGTGATGAATGATGATTGATATATTGTGATGTATGAGATCACGTTCTTGTAATAGGAATCACGACTTGCATGTCGATGAGTATGACAACCGGCAGGAGCCATAGGAGTTGTCTTTATTTTTTGTATGACCTGCGTGTCATTGAAGAACGCCATGTAAATTACTTTACTTTATTGCTAAACGCGTTAGCCATAGAAGTAGAAGTAATCGTTGGTGTGACAACTTCATGAAGACACGATGATGGAGATCATGATGATGGAGATCATGGTGTCATGCCGGTGACGAAGATGATCATGGAGCTCCGAAGATGGAGATCGAAGGAGCTATATGATATTGGCCATATCATGTCACTACTTTATATAATTGCATGTGATGTTTATTATGTTTATGCATCTTGTTTACTTAGAACGACGGTAGTAAATAAGATGATCCCTTATAATAATTTCAAGAAAGTGTTCCCCCTGACTGTGCACCGTTGCTAAAGTTCGTCGTTTTGAAGCACCACGTGATGATCGGGTGTGATAGATCCTTACGTTCACATACAACGGGTGTAAGACAGATTTACACATGCAGAACACTTAGGGTTAACTTGACGAGCCTAGCATGTACATACATGGCCTCGGAACACAAGAGACCTAAAGGTCGAACATGAGTCGTATGGAAGATACGATCAACATGGAGATGTTCACCGATGATGACTAGTCCGTCTCATGTGATGATCGGACACGGCCTAGTCGACTCGGATCGTGTAACACTTAGATGACTAGAGGGATGTCAAATCTGAGTGGGAGTTCATTCAATAATTTGATTAGATGAACTTAATTATCATGAACTTAGTCTAAAACTTTTGCAAAATATGTCTTGTAGATCAAATGGCCAACACTCATGTCAACATGAACTTCAACGCGTTCCTAGAGAAAACCAAGCTGAAAGATGATGGCAGCAACTATTCGGACTGGGTCTGGAACCTGAGGATCATCCTCATAGGAGCCAAGAAAGCATATGTCCTAGATGAACCGCTAGGTGAAGCACCCATCCCACAGAACCAAGACGTTATGAACGTTTGGCAGACACGTGCTGATGATTACTCCCTCGTTCAGTGCGGCATGCTTTACAGCTTAGAACCAGGGCTCCAAAAGCGTTTTGAGAAGCACGGAGCATATGAGATGTTCGAGGAGCTGAAAATGGTTTTTCAAGCTCATGCCCGGGTCGAGAGATATGAAGTCTCCGACAAGTTCTATAGTTGTAAGATGGAGGAAAACAGTTCTGTCAGTGAGCATATACTCAAAATGTCTGGGTTGCACAACCGCCTGTCCCAGCTAGAGATCAACCTCCCAAACGAGGCGGTCATTGGCAGAATCCTTCAGTCGCTCCCACTGAGCTACAAGAGCTTTGTGTTGAACTAAAATATGCAGGGGGTGGTGAAGACCATTCCTGAAGTATTTTCCATGCTGAAGTCAGCAGAGGTTGAAATCAAGAAAGAACATCAAGTGTTGATGGTCAATAAGACCACTAAGTTTAAAAAGGGCAAGGGTAAGAAGAACTTCAAGAAGGACGGCAAAGATGTTGCCATGCCCGGTAAGCCAGCTGCCGGGAAGAAGTCAAAGAATGGACCCAAGCCTGAGACTGAGTGCTTTTATTGCAAGGGGAAGGGTCACTGGAAGCGGAACTGCCCCAAATACTTAGCGGACAAGAAGGCCGGCAACACTAAAGGTATATTTGATATACATGTAATTGATGTGTACCTTACCAGTACTCGTAGTAACTCCTGGGTATTTGATACCGGTGCCGTTGCTCATATTTGTAACTCACAGCAGGAGCTGCGGAATAAGCGGAGACTGGCGAAGGACGAGGTGACGATGCGCGTCAGGAATGGTTCCAAGGTTGATGTGATCGCCGTCGGCACCCTACCTCTACATTTACCTACGGGATTAGTTATGAACCTCAATAATTGTTATTTAGTGCCAAGTTTGAGCATGAACATTGTATCTGGATGTCGTTTGATACGAGATGGCTACTCATTTAAATCCGAGAATAATGGTTGTTCTATTTATATGAGAGATATGTTCTATGGTCATGCCCCGATGGTCAATGGTTTATTATTAATGAATCTCGAACGTAATGTTACACATATTCATAGCGTGAATACCAAAAGATGTAAAGTTGATAACGATAGTCCCACATACTTGTGGCACTGCCGCCTTGGTCACATTGGTGTCAAGCGCATGAAGAAGCTCCATGCTGATGGACTTTTAGAGTCTCTCGATTATGAATCATTTGACACGTGCGAACCATGCCTCATGGGAAAAATGACCAAGACTCCGTTCTCTGGGACAATGGAGCGAGCAACCAACTTGTTGGAAATCATACATACCGATGTGTGCGGTCCAATGAGCGTTGAGGCTCGCGGAGGATATCGTTATGTTCTCACTCTCACTGATGACTTGAGTAGATATGGGTATGTCTACTTGATGAAACACAAGTCTGAGACCTTTGAAAAGTTGAAAGAATTTCAGAATGAGGTAGAGAATCAACGTGACCGAAAGATAAAGTTCCTACGATCAGATCGTGGAGGAGAATACTTAAGTCACGAATTTGGTACACACTTAAGGAAATGTGGAATCGTTTCACAACTCACGCCGCCTGGAACACCTCAGCGTAACGGTGTGTCCGAACGTCGTAATCGCACTCTATTGGATATGGTGCGATCTATGATGTCTCTTACCGATTTACCACTATCATTTTGGGGATACGCTCTAGAGACAGCTACATTCACTTTAAATAGGGCACCGTCTAAATCCGTTGAGACGGCACCGTATGAATTATGGTTTGGGAAGAAACCTAAGCTGTCGTTTCTAAAAGTTTGGGGATGCGATGCTTATGTCAAGAAATTACAACCTGAAAACCTGAAAAGCTCGAACCCAAGTCGAAAAAATGCGTCTTCATAGGATACCCTAAGGAAACCATTGGGTATACCTTCTACTTAAGATCCGAGGGCAAGACCTTTGTTGCCAAGAACGGATCCTTTCTGGAAAAAGAGTTTCTCTCAAAAGAAGTAAGTGGGAGGAAAGTAGAACTCGATGAAGTACTACCTCTTGAACCGGAAAGTAGTGCAGCTCAGGAAAATGTTCCTGTGGTTCCTACACCAACTGGAGAGGAAATTAATGATTATGATCAAGGTACTTCGGATCAAGTTGCTACTGAACCTCGTAGGTCCACATGGACACGTTCCACACCAGAGTGGTATGGCAACCCTGTCCTGGAAATCATGTTGTTAGACAACGGTGAACCTTCGAACTATGAAGAAGCGATGGCGGGCCCAGATTCCAACAAATGGCTTGAAGCCATGCAATCCGAGATAGAATCATGTATGAAAACAAAGTATGGACTTTGACAGACTTGTCCGATGATCGGCGAGCGATAGAAAACAAATGGATCTTTATGAAGAAGACGGACGCAGATGGTAATATTACCGTCTATAATGCTCGACTTGTCGCTAAGGGTTATCGACAAGTTCAAGGGATTGACTACGATGAGACATTCTCTCCCGTAGCGAAACTGAAGTCCGTCCGAATCATGTTAGCAATTGCTGCATACTATGATTATGAGATATGGCAGATGGACGTCAAAACGGCATTCCTTAACGGGCATCTTAAGGAAGAACTGTATATGATGCAGCCGGAGGGTTTTGTCGATCCTAAGAATGCTGACAAAGTATGCAAGCTCCAGCGATCCATTTATGGGCTGGTGCAAGCATCTCAGAGTTGGAACATTCGCTTTGATGAGATGATCAATGCGTTTGGGTTTATGCAGACTTATGGAGAAGCCTGCGTTTACAAGAAAGTGAGTGGGAGCTCTGTAGCATTTCTCATATTATATGTAGATGACATACTTTTGATGGGAAATGATATAGAACTTTTGGACAGCATTAAGGCCTACTTGAATAAGTGTTTTTTCAATGAAGGACCTTGGAGAAGCTGCTTACATATTAGGCATCAAGATCTATAGGGATAGATCGAGACGCCTCATAGGTCTTTCACAAAGCACATACCTTGATAAGATTTTGAAGAAGTTCAAAATGGATCAGTCTAAGAAAGGGTTCTTGCCTGTACTGCAAGGTGTGAGATTGAGCTCGGCTCAATGCCCGACCACGGCAAAAGATAAAGAAGAGATGAGTGTCAGCCCCTATGCTTCAGCCATAGGATCTATTATGTATGCCATGCTCTGTACCAGACCTGATGTAAACCTTGTCGTAAGTTTGGTAGGAAGATACCAAAGTAATCCCGGCAAGGAACACTGGACAGCTGTCAAGAATATCCTGAAGTACCTGAAAAGGACAAAGGACATGTTTCTCATTTATGGAGGTGACGAAGAGCTCGCCGTAAAGGGTTACGTCGACGCTAGCTTCGACACAGATCTGGATGACTCTAAGTCACAAACCAGATATGTGTATATGTTGAATGGTGGAGCAGTAAGCTGGTGCAGCTGCAAGTAGAGCGTCGTGGCGGGATCTACATGTGAAGCAGAGTACATGGCAGCCTCGAAGGCAGCGCATGAAGCTATTTGGGTGAAGGAGTTCATCACCGACCTAGGAGTCATACCCAATGCGTCAGGGCCGATCAAACTCTTCTGTGACAACACTGGAGCTATTGAAGGAGCCCAGATTTCACAAGAAGACCAGGCACATCAAGCGTCATTTCAACTCCATCCGTGAAAATGTTCAAGATGGAGACATAGATATTTTCAAAGTACATACGGATCTGAATGTCGCAGATCCGTTGACTAAACCTCTCTCGCGAGCAAAACATGATCAACACCAGAACTCTATGGGTGTTCGATTCATCACAATATAACTAGATTATTGACTCTAGTGCAAGTGGGAGACTGTTGGAAATATGCCCTAGAGGCAATAATAAAAGGATTATTATTATATTTCCTTGTTCATGATAATTGTCTTTTATTCATGCTATAATTGTATTATCCGGAAATCGTAATACACGTGTGAATACTTAGACCAAATACGTCCCTAGTAGGCCTCTAGTTGACTAGCTCGTTGGTCAACAGATAGTCATGGTTTCCTGACTATGGACATTAGATGTCATTGACAACGGGATCACATCATTAGGAGAATGATGTGATGGACAAGACCCAATCCTAAGCACAGCACAAGATTGTGTAGTTTGTTTTGCTAAAGCTTTCTCAATGTCAAGTATCTCTTCCTTAGACCATGAGATCGTGTAACTCCCAGATACCGTAAGAGTGCTTTGGGTGTACCAAACGTCACAACGTAACTGGGTGACTATAAAGGTGCACTATAGGTATCTCCGAAAGTGTCTGTTGGGTTGACATGGATCGAGACTGGGATTTGTCACTCCGTATGACGGAGAGGTATCTCTGGGCCCACTCGATAATGCATCATCATAATGAGCTCAAAGTGACCAAGTGTTTGGTCATGGGATCATGCATTACTGTACGAGTAAAGTGACTTGCCGGTAACAAGACTGAACGAGGTATTGGGATACCGACGATCGAGTCTCGGGCATGTAATGTACCGATTGACAAAGGGAAATTGTATACGGGGTTGATTGAATCCTCGACATCGTGGTTCATCCGATGACATCATCGAGGAGCATGTGGGAGCCAACATGGGTATCCAGATCCCGCTGTTGGTTATTGACCGGAGAGCAGTCTCGGTCATGTCTGCATGTCTCCCGAACCCGTAGGGTCTACACACTTAAGGTTCGGTGACGCTAGGGTTATTAGGAAGACTTGTATGTGATTACCGAAAGTTGTTCGGAGTCCCGGATGAGATCCCGGACATGACGAGGATTTCCGGAATGGTCCGTAGGTAAAGAAAACTATATAGGAAGTGTTGTTTCGGCCATTGGGAAAGTTTCGGGGTCACCCGGTATTGTACCGGGACCACCGGAAGGGTCCCGGGGGTCCACCGGGTGGGGCCACCCATCCCGGAGGGCCCCATGGGCTGACGTGGGAAGGGGAACCAGCCCATAGTGGGCTGGTGCGCCCCCCTAGGCCCACCCCCTGCGCCTAGGGTTGAAACCCTAGGGTGGGGGGCGCCCCACTTGCCTTGGGGGGTACTCCACCCCCCTGGCCGCCGCCCCCTTGGGAGATTGGATCTCCCAGGGCCGGCGCCCCCCCTGGGGCCTATATAAAGGGGGGAGGGAGGGGGCAGCCGCACCTTTGCATCTTGGTGCCTCCCTCTCCCCTGCTACACCACTCCTCCTCCGTCACGTGCTTGGCGAAGCCCTGCCGGAGTGCTGCTTCTCCACCAACACCACACCATCGTGCTGCTGCTGGAGCCATCTTCCTCAACCTCTCCTTCCCCCTTGCTGGATCAAGAAGGAGGAGACATCATCCTCTCCGTACGTGTGTTGAACGCGGAGGTGCCGTCCATTCGGCACTCGGTCATCGGTGATTTGGATCACGACGAGTACGACTCCATCATCCACGTTCTAGTGAACGCTTCCGCTCGCGATCTACAAGTGGTATGTAGATGCAATCTCTCTCCCATGACTCGTTGCTTAGATGAACTCATAGATGGATCTTGGTGAAACCGTAGGAAAATTTTTATTTTCTGCAACGTTCCCCAACACTTCGCACGCAAGGAAGTGCCTCCTTATTACGCACAAAAAAATGAATACTCCCCCTGCCAGCTGGAACCCAGCATAGTGGGAGGTTGACTTGTGGGCCTACCAAGTTGACGGGGACGGAGGGCTTTGTCAACTTAGTCAATATGAACGATTCTAGCTCCTGTTACCATACGATGTTCATCCAACGGCCGTAGTGCTTCTTCAACCTCTGGTCTTCTTGCTCCAGCCGCCCAAACCAGCGCCGGTCGTGCCGCGTGCTCCTGCCTCCCGTGGCCGGCTGTGATTCCGCGGAGGCCTCACCGCCCCTACTACTCCCACCGCTGGCCAGGCCATCCCTCTACTCACCCACACCCCTGTTATTCTACGGCGACAACAGCCTCACACCGCAGCCGAACCAGTGAACCCTCCTACTCCTCTTCGTGTGGGCATCCACTGTTGCGTCTTCCCCGGCTCCGAGTCGTCCCCTTCCTAGGCCTCACCGTCGTCCACCGTCGTGGTGCTCTCGGCGCGGCGTGGTCAACATGGTCAAGGAACGACTTTCATCGGACGTGGACTGTACATGGAGAGGCTGACAGCTGGGTCCACGGCCGCAGCAAGGAAGTGCCTCCTTATTACGCGCAAAATAATGATTCCTCCACCTGACAGCGGGGACCCGCCGAACAGGCCACCGTATTTTGCAAAAAAACGTTTCCCCCTGACTGCTGGGACCCACCAGCTACATCTTCGCACGCAAGGAAGTGTGTCCGGGCAAAAAAACGATTCGCCCCCCTGACTGCTGGGACCCACCAGCTACATCTTCGCACGCAAGGAAGTGTGTCCGGGAAAAAAAATCGATTCGCCCCCCTAACTACTGGGACCCACTAGCTACATCTTTGCATGCAAAGGAAGTGCGTTCGGGCAAGAAAAAACGATTCGCCCCTCTGACTGCTGGGACCCACCAGCTACATTTTCGCATGCAAGGAAGTGCCTGACAGTCGGGACCCACCTGGTCGAAGCATACATAGCGTTGTCATTCTGGTCGCGAACGTGTACGTACATACTGGTCGTTGTAGAGGCGCGCACGTGTCGTAGTAGAGGCACGCACATAGCATGTACACGTACGTACAGCGGCCAGGGTGCAAGAAAGAAAATACGGCCATGTACGTACATACGAGCAGGGTCTCGAACGCCTACTCGCGCATACATATGGCGAGGGCTCATGTACATGGCTGGGTCGGAATGGAGAAACAACGTCGTCGTGTTCATGGGGAGGCAACGGAATGCGTCGTGTTCATGGGGAGGCAACGGAATGCGTCGTGTTCATCGGGAGGCAACGGAATGCGTGGGAGCCAGCCGGCTTGGACGGAACATGCGATAGAAACGAGGCCTGGCGTACCGCAGAACGGAGGAAACGGCCTTGTGTTCGACCAGCCACGTTCGAAACGGGGTCCTGCTGATCAGGAGGGGTCTGGCGTACCGCAAAACGGAAGAAATGGACCTCCTACGGTCGAAATGGGGGTCCTGTTGATCGGGAGGGGTGTGGTGTACCACAAAACAGAGGAAACGGACCTCCTACAGTCGAAACGGGGGTCCTGATGATTGGGAGGGGTGTGGCGTACCGCAAAACGGACAAAACGGACTTCCTACGGTCGAAACGGGGGTCCTGTTCATCCGGAGGGGTGTGGCGTATAGCGTATTGCAAAACGGGACTCCACGGGATACTGTTCATCTCCACCGTCGACCTCCTCCAGCCTCCACGGGCTCCTGTTCATCCAGCCTCCACCGCGCGCTACTCCACCGGCTACTGTTCAACCACCCCTCCACCGTCTACTGTTCATCCAGCCCTCCACACCACGGGGTCCTGTTCAACCACCCCTCCACGGGCACCC
>NC_041391.1:136503590-136549529 GCF_002162155.2 Triticum dicoccoides
TGCTCACTGTTCATCCCAAAGGCAGCATCGATCGGCTTCAGTTAACAGCCATCGATCGATCGCTCGTGTTCAGTAACGTGTAGCCTGCAGTGCAATCGCTCAGGTTCAGTTAGAGCCCAACGCCTCGCTCGGGTTCAGTTAGAGCCAACGCCTCACACACACGCGCGTACATGTACGAGATAAACGCGCATCGCTCGGCCCCCGACCTCCCACCGTAACCGGCAACTCCCCGAAAATTTCCTCCCCTCGCTTCTACCACGGTTTTTTCCGTCATGGACGGCCCAAAGAATGTCATGCAGCTGCGTCTCCGGCCCGCCCAAGACGAAAAGCCCATTTTCTTTCATGATTTTTTGTCATAGAAGTAGGAGCCCACCACATCTATGATGATATCAGGTTTTGTCACAATTATCGTCATAGAAGTGTCATATGTATGACAGAAAAAAGTTTCGTTCGGCCCAAAATGTCACGGATGTGTCTTTTTTGTAGTGTACGGGTTCGATAACTATGCAGACACGACCGAGACTCGTCTCTGGTCAATAACCAATAGCAGAACCTGGATGCTCATATTGTCTCCCACATATTCTACGAAGATCTTTATCGGTCAGACCGCATAACAACATACGTTGTTCCCTTTGTCATCGGTATGTTACTTGCCCGAGATTCGATCGTCGATATCTCAATACCTAGTTCAATCTCGTTACCGGCAAGTCTCTTTACTCATTCTGTAATACATCATCCCGCAACTAACTCATTAGTTGCAATGCTTGCAAGGCTTAAGTGATGTGCATTACCGAGTGGGCCCAGAGATACCTCTCCGATAATCGGAGTGACAAATCCTAATCTCCAAATACGCCAACCCAACAAGTACCTTCGAAGACACCTGTAGAGCACCTTTATAATCACCCAGTTACGCTGTGACGTTTGGTAGCACACAAAGTGTTCCTCTGGTAAACGGGAGTTGCATAATCTCATAGTCATAGGAACATGTACAAGTCATGAAGAAAGCAATATCAACATACTAAACGATCGAGTGCTAAGATGACGGAATGGGTCAAGTCAATCACATCATTCTCCTAATGATGTGATCCCGTTAATCAAATGACAACTCATGTCAATGGCTAGGAAACATAACCATCTTTGATCAACGAGCTAGTCAAGTAGAGGCATACTAGTGACACTCTGTTTGTCTATGTATTCACACAAGTATTATGTTTCCGGTTAATACAATTCTAGCATGAATAATAAACATTTATCATGATATAAGGAAATAAATAATAACTTTATTATTGCCTCTAGGGCATATTTCCTTCAAATCATGGAATCTTCGAATCATCGTTGTTAGAGATTTTTCATCTTTGACGAGTGGCTTCCCGTACTCGTATCTATGTTCGTCCACCTCCGAGAAATCATAATGTACATCGTCGGGCAGGTAATCTCCAAGATTGTTATAACCGGGCACCATCCCCGGATCATTAGCAACGATGTCGCTAGACACATTGAGCGAGGGGCATGATTGGTTCGCTTGTTCGCCGAGCTGGGCAATATTTTCCTAGCCGCTCGTCGTTCTTTTAACCTTTGATCACTGACAGTACTTCCCGACCACTCCGCTTCGAGATATACCTTTTCAGTAACGCGCTCATAGTTGGTTTTCGGCGGGGACTTTGGTGGTTTCCTCAGGGCATCGATAGTGCGCTTTGCTTTCACCGGATCTACCTTCTCCTTCGGAGGTGGATGTCTCTTTGCTTTTGCCCCTTCAAAGAAGTCCTTGACTTCTTTTTGCACGATCTTCTTGTTTTCTTCCACGGTCATCTCCTACGGTAACTTCTCTAGAGGCTTGAGAGGTGGACCGTATATGTATTACCTCCCGCCTCTGGCTGTACTGCTAGACACCGGAGCAGACGGAGCGGCTGCGGCTATCTTCTTTCGTGCTTGCTTACGAGGCAGAGGAGAAGGACTACGACACGCCGGAGCAGCCGGGGCGGCGGCGGGTCTCTTCCGCCCTTGCTGGTGAGGTAGAGAAGGAGGAGGCTGGTGGCTGTTTGGGCGCGCCGGCGCAGGCGAAGAAGGAGGCGGAGTGCCGCCACATGCCAGAGAAGGAGGCTAAGTGCCCCGATCGTCACTCGCCGGAGGAGGAGGCAGTGGAGGAGGCAGAGTGGCCTGACTCGCCGGAGGAGGAGGAGGAGGCAGAGGCGTCCAGTTCGGAAGGTTGATGAGCTCCTTTCTCCATAGGCATGGAGTCTTCAGACAAGAACCCAGCCGAGTCTCTCCGTCACCCGTAGGGTGGTCAACATGGAGGTCCTCAAATCCTTTTGTGATTTCATCCACCATCACCCTAGCATATCCTTCTAGAATTGGCTAACAGTGAAAAGTTGCGCCAGGTTCAAGAGGTGCAACAAAGCCAACAACCGCCTTGACTTTCAATTCCATCCACTGCGTCATAAGGTGGCAATGCTGAGACTTTGTGATAGCATCCACGGGGTAGCTAGCAGGAGTCGTGAAGACAGGCTCCTGAAGCAGCTCTGTGGAAGCCACGCTGCTTCTCCGTTGAGATGGCGGGGTAGCTTCGGGTGTAGCTTCGGCAGGTCGTGTGCTGCGAACTGCGTCTCATTCCTCTAGCACTTGTACCCTTGCATGCAGCGCCTGTAGTTGGGTCAACTCCTTTTTCTTCTTCCTCTCCCGGCGTTTGTAACCGCCTGCGTCGGGAAATCCAGCCTTCGACGAAAGGGAGCCTGGCATGCCTCGTGTCCGTCCGGGGTGCTCAGGATTCCCGAGGGCCTCTGTGAGCTCGTCGTTCTCTCTATCCGGAACAAACGTCCCTTGCTGCGCCTTTTTTATATACTCCTGAAGCTTCTCGATGGGTGTGTTCAGCTGCTCGTTGGTCCAAACGCACTTCCCTGTTACAGGGTCCAATTTTCCCCCAACCCGGAAGAACCAAGTCCTGCAACGGTCTGGCCAGCGTCACGTCTTTGGTTTGATCCCTTTATTAATGAGGTCATTCTCAGCCTTGTCCCACAACGATCGGGCTTTCGGGTAGCCACCTGACCCCATGCAATGGTGATGATTCTTCTTTGCAGCATTTTTCTTGCTTGTCGCTGACATCTTCGCTGCTCTCTCAGATTTCTTTTTGGTGACAAATGCGGGCCACTGATCTTTGATCTTCTCAAATCGGCCGATGAATTCTAGAGTCTTGTCTTGGTCGACAAACGATGATTTCAGCTCATTCTTCCACCTCCTGAATAGCTCAGCCATCTTCTTAAGAGCATAAGCCTTGATCATTGGCTTTTTAACTGGATTCTCCGGATCCTCCTCTGGCGGGAAGGTGAAATTTTCCTGCAACATGGTCCAAAGATCAGCTTTCTGCCTATCGCTGACATAAGACACCTAAGAGTCTTTGTCCTTAGGCTTCAACCATTGCTCGATGCTGATCGGGATCATGTCCCTAACTAGAACCCTGCACTAAGCACTAAATTTTGCTTGGTCCGTAGGGGTTCAATCGGTTGGCAGCGCGATCAATTTCGATGATCGTGTACCTTTCATCCGCGCGCAACTTTCTCTTCAGGCCTCGTCTCGTTACCGAAGTGTTGCTCGATCCGGAGGGCTAGAAAAGAAGAAAAAGAAGAGAGTTAATATGTGTACATACAAAAAACAATTAATGCATCAATTAGCTATAGTCAGCACATGCTTAATTAATATATATATATATATGTATATATACCTGGCCGGACTCCGTTCGGTCACCGGAGCCGTCATCACGGTGTCCTTCCCCTCCATTCGGTCACCGGAGCCGTCATCATGGTGTCCTTCCCCCTCCATTCGGTCACCGGAGCCGTCATCATGGTGTCCTTCCCCCTCCATTCAGTCACCGGAGCCGTCATCATGGTGTCCTTCCTCCTCCATTGTTTGATCATCGTCGTAGCCTGCTTCTTCATCCTGTCTTTCCAGACCATCGGTGCATGTGTCATTGAGAAACGACAAGACGGCATCACTTCTGTGTGCGATTATCTCCCCCAACACCGCTTCTTTTGCTTCGTCTCGGGGGTGCAGATCCATATTTCTGCAAATATTTACAACATGGCAATTATTATTCAAACATGACAGATGGATATATTAGTGGCAAACGTTGAACTAGCTAGCTAAGCACAATAAGGAATCATATTAGTGGCTTGGCCTCGACGCTTCTCTAAGGTTTGGGGTGGCCTGGGCAATTCTTCAAGGGTTTGGGGTGGCCTCAACAATGCTTCAAGGGTTCGGGGTGGCCTCGACGACAATGCTCTTTTAACTTGGTAAATTTGGGTGGCCTCAAGAGAGTTTGTCGATCGGGTAGGGGCGCGGCGGGAGGGGGTAGGAGACCGACATTGTTTTTTTCTAGGGTTTTGGTGTCCTCGAGAGTTTTGGTCAAGCGAGAGGGCCGGGGGGTGCTCCGGACGTCCCCCCTCACTTTAACAAAGAACTACCTTAAAAAAGACTTGCTTCACCGCGGGTCCTTCATTTTTTTTCTTTGTTTTTCTTATATGTTTGTTTTCATTTTCATTCTACATTTTCGTACATATGAAAAAAAATAAAGTTTCTATACAAAAGTGCACAATTTTTATGAACAAATTACAATATCTAAATTAACTATACATCTAAATAAATATAACTATACATCTGAAATTTTCCTAATCTTAAAACTAAACTAAATATAAACTAAAATAATCTAAAAAACATGTAAAAACATCTAAAAATAGCATCTAAAAATATCTAAATAAAATCCAAAAATCTAATAGCTAGCACCCGGCAGGGGCGGAGGCGCACGGCGGAGGGGCCGGCGCCAGCGCCGGCGGGGCAGCGCAGGGGCACAGGGGCGCGGGACAGGGGAGGGGCGCGGGAGCAGGCTGGTGCTCACAGGGGGCGGCAGGGCACGGTGGGCGGCGCGTCAGGGCCGGCAGGGGCGCGAGGGTCGACGCCGTCGTCGGGGCAGAGGGCGTCACCGGCGGCGGCGGCGACGTTGAGCAGCCTGACGGCGTCGATGGCGGTGGTGACGGTGACGTCGAGCAGCCTGACGGCGTCGGTGGCGGCGGCGACGGCAAGGTGGAGCAGGGGCGTCGGGCGGTGATGGCGAGGAGGAGCAGGGGCGTCGGGGGAAGAAGTGATGGATTTGGTCGAAACTGCTAAGTGCTTTCTTATATACCCAGGGCATTGGTCCCGGTTCGATACAGCAACCGGGACGAATGCGACCTTTACTCCCGGTTGGTGCCACCAACCGGGACAAAATGCCTCTTTTCAGTATCCCAAAGGGCGGGAAGCGGCGGCCTTTGGTCCCGGTTGGTGGCACCAACTGGGACTAAAGGGGGGGCATTGGTCCCGGTTGGTGCCACGAACCGGTACCAATGCACCCCTTTAGTACCGGTTGGTGCCACCAACCGGGACCAAAGGCCTTGTGCTGCTGCGCCCGCGCCGAAAGTTTAGTCCCACCTCGCTAGTTGAGAGGGGCGCACAGTGGTTTATAAGCCCCACTACCGCACCCCTCTCGAGCTCCTCTCCATTGCAGGCTTACATGCCTAATTGTGACTGCTATGCCTGATGGGCCTACTAGGCCTTCTGCGGGCCTGAATCCTGGCCCATGGATGGGTTTCTAGTCGTATTCAGGCCGTGGTGGCCCAGTAGGTGGCAATTTTTTTATTTTTTCCTAGTTTTTTTGTTTTGTTTCTACTTACTTATTTATTTTATTTTATTTTGTTTCTAATTACTTATTTATTTTATTTTATGATAATTCTTTTTGCTATTAAAGTTTCTAACAAACAAAGTTCTTTATGAAAATTCTTTTTGATTTTAATGATTTTGAAGAGAAAATACTTTGATAATTTTAGTTGCATCAATTTTATATAATTTTAGTTTCATAAATTTTAGAGGTTGCTTATAATGTTTTGAACGGAAAATACTTTGATAATTTTAGTTTCATAAATTTTATTTATGTTATTAAAGTTTATTTTATTTTATTTTATTTTGTTTCTACTTATATATTTTATTAATATTTATATTATTTTGTTTCAAATTACTTATTTATTTTATTTTATGATAATTCTTTTTTCTATTAAATTTTTATGCATTTATTGATTATTTCGTGCTATAAGTCCCTGAAATTGAAAAGCATTTCAAATGAACTCTGAAAAGGTTAAAAGTTGGCATGGTATCATCATTTCACCCACATAGCATGTGCAAGAAAGTAGAGAGTATTACGGCAAAAACTGGATGCACTTCGTGTACAAAACGGACAATCTCTTTCGAAGTATCAGGGTTTCATACGGAAACTCGTCTGTTACAAAAGGATTTCATTTTTTTTGAACTTATTTGAACTCCATAGTTTTTCTATGTTCAAGATGCACCATTCAAAGCCACATCATCAATTTTCAACCCTTTCTGACTTCATTTGTTATTTTTCATGCATTTACTGACTTTTTTAGCTATAAGACCCTGAAATTGAAAAGCACTACAAATGAACTCTGAAAAGGTTGAAAGTTGGCATGGTATCATCATTTCACCCACATAGCATGTGCAAGAAAGTAGAGAGGCTTACGGCAAAAACTGGATGCACTTCGTGTACAAAATGGACAATCTCTTTCGAAGTATCAGGGTTTCATACGGAAACTCGTCTGTTACAAAAGGATTTCATTTTTTGAACTTATTTGAACTCCATAGTTTTTCTATGTTCAAAATGCACCATTCAAAGACACATCATCAATTTTCAACCCTTTCTGACTTCATTTGTTATTTTTCATGCATTTACTGAATTTTTTCAGCTATAAGACCCTGAAATTGAAAAGCACTACAAATGAACTCTGAAAAGGTTGAAAGTTGGCATGGTATCATCATTTCACCCACATAGCATGTGCAAGAAAGTAGAGAGGCTTACGGCAAAAACTGGATGCACTTCGTGTACAAAACGGACAATCTCTTTCGGAGTATCAAGGTTTCATACGGAAACTCGTCTGTTACAAAGGGATTTTATTTTTTGAACTTATTTGAACTCCATACTTTTTCTGTGTTCAAAATGCACCATTAAAAGCCACATCATCAATTTTCAACCATTTCTGACTTCATTTGTTATTTTTCATGCATTTACTGATTTTTTCCAGCTATAAGACCCTGAAATTGAAAAGCACTACAAATGAACATGGATAGATAAGTGACCAAATTAATAGTAGTTCATCATCACATTAAAACCAAAGCACAAACATAGTTCAAATTGAACAACATATAGCTCTCCAGAGCATCTAGTTAAACCATACATTGAAACTATGTAAAACCTTTCAATGCAACAACAAATGCGATCATAATCACAACTAAGGTAACAATTGATCCAACGGCATAATGATACCAAGACTCGGTATGAATGGCATATTTTCTAATCTTTCCAATCTTCAACCGCATTGCATCCATCTTGATCTTGTGATCATCGACGACATCCGCAACATGCAACTCCAATATCATCTTCTCCTCCTCAATTTTTTTATTTTTTCCTTCAAGTAATTGTTTTCTTCTTCAACTAAATTTAACCTCTCGACAATAGGGTCGGTTGGAATTTCCGGTTCAACAACCTCCTACATAAATAAAATCTATGTCACGTTGGTCGGCATAATTGTCATAAACAATAAATGAACTAAATAGTTATAAAAAGATAATATATATCACATCTGAATCATAGACAGGACGAGGGACGACGGGGGCGGATACCAGAACCATGGCACTATATAATAACAAGGAATAATAAAAGTAAGAAAATTAAACAAGTATCTATCTCAAGTAAGAATTTTTTTCTTTCAGAAAGAAGATAAGAAAAAGAGGCTCACCACGGTGGTGTCGGCGACGAGATCGGCGCGGGCGATCGACGGCGGTGAAGACGGGGACGGGACGTGACGGGCCGCTCAACCTAGACAAATCTTGGGGAAAATGGAGCTCGGAGGTCGAGTTTCGAGAGAAGAAATATTAACTGGTGTGGCTCGGACATTTCATCGAACACCTCATGTGCATAGGAGGTGAGCTAGAGCACCCAAATGTTCTCCCTCGCCGGCCAGCAAAAAACAGAGCAGTGTGTAGTGCTCTTCTTGCCGGCGATGGGCTATATATAGGCCAATCATTTGTCCCGATTCGTGGCTGGAATCGGGACCAATGGATGTGGGCCAGGAGCGCGGCCCATTGGTCCCAGTTCGTGCCTAGAACCGGGACAAATGGGTCCAGACGAACCGGGACCAAAGCCCACGAGGCCCCGGCCGGCCACCTGGGCTCACAAACCGGGACGAATGCACCCATTGGTCCCGGTTCGTATAAGAACCGGGACTAATGGACTGGCCAGGCCTGAACGAAAGCCCCCTTTTCTACTAGTGGAGCACTTAAAACTTAACTTCCCAAATCTTTTAACACAAATTCATTTGCGTTCATTGAGCTAAAAGCTTCACTACTCAATAACGTCATTAAACAGTACTTTGGGCATATAGTTCACCAGTTCCTCATTGGGAGAACTCATCCAAACAGAAAGACAAAAAATTTACATGCTTCAATGGAAACACAACTTCCTTGACTACCACTTCAAGTCCAATAATTACTTTCTTCATCTCTTTAAGTTCATTGCCAACACCTTTTCCCTTCTCCGTTGACATCTCTGGCCTGCGCACTTGTTTCGTCTCTGCCTTCTCATAAAGAACTTGGACATTGTGTCCTCGGTGATCGCGGCTCTAACAACCAGTACATCATCATCCAATTGACCTCCCCTAATCAATCAATATGTTCTTCTTTGCAATACCAAAAGTTGCAACCTTTCTGCATAGTATTAGGCCAACAACGAGCTCAAATTACTTGAAATGAAGAACATTCACAAAATATTGCACTTACTTTGCCCTTTTCACACTTGTAGAAGACCCATCTAGGCTGGTTCTCCGCGTCATGGATACCCGGAGCAGCACCAGCCGTTAGCAGTCGTTGCACTTTATGAGCGACAAAGGCAGGCTAATGCACGAAGGCCGAGCCCGGTCGACTGACAAATGAGGGTCTGCCAGTAGTTAGAGGGGCAGAGAGATGCGACCGCCGAGAGGAGGAAGACATCCCACAAGGAGCTCCGGAGGCAGCAGGGTGTTAGAATTAATCTGAGGTACACGACTGATCCACGAGGAATAAGCTATCACAACACGACGACGACACTGAGATTTGTTAACGAGGTTAGGAGAACTCGCCTCCTCTCCAGGGCAATGATTATGGGCGCTCCTCCCAGAGATATCGTAACACTGGCCGCCCTGGACGCCGACACATGCCACCGGCTCCCCTCCATTCCTGTCACTATCTAGTGGTTATGGGTTACAACTTGGGGTGCCTCATCATATATAAGAGGCCAAGAGCATCCAACACTACAAGTAACACTACACATATCCTACCCATCACAACACCAAGTCATAACCCGATTCATACACAATATACACATACAGAAGAAACTCCATCTTAGCAGATATTCTCCACCACCTTGAATTCATCCATGCATCAAACTTCCATGTACTATGGACTTGGGTTGTCTTCTTCCTATCTTACGTAGAGCTACTCGACGAGCCTGCCCAGACCCGCCACCTCTGTGGGACCCTGCTGCTACTCTTGCAACTATAGTCTCCATGACTCCACCTGCGATAGTGCTCCCTTGGAACTTGTAAAGATGTGAAGCCATCTTCTCTCCCATCATCATGGTCACCTCACCTTCCATGATTTTCATGGTCTTGTTATCCCGGCCACAACGGAATACCATACCACCATCATGAAGAACTCCAAACAAAATTAGATTCCTCCTTAGGCTGGGCACATGCCTGACTCCTCGAAGCATCCGAACAACTTCGTCAAACATCTTGATTTTGATGTCACCTACTCCAGCAACACGATACCTTGTGTCATCACCCACATAGGCCAAACAAAACTGTCAAACTTGTATGAAGAGAACCACTCCATGTTGGGTGTCCCATGGAAAGAGCTAGCTGAATCCAACATCGACACTTCTCTTTTGATTGATCACATGTACTCCCTCCGTCCCGATATTCTTGTCTTAAATTTGTCTAGATATAGATTTATCTAGTCACGTTCTAGTGTTAGATACATCCGTATCTAGACAAACCTAAGACAAGAATTTTAGGACGGAGGGAGTATGATACAACGAGGACATCACTACTGTTGCCTAAGTCATCACCATGAGTTGCCATATTAGCACTTGATCCGTCATTGAGATTTGGACAGTCCTTTCTCATATGTCCCTACTGCTTACACTTGTGACATTGTACCTTCTTTTTCTTATTCTTTCCTTCCTCTGCTCCTCATCCTTGACTAACAAACCTTCACCACGAAAGACTTCCACCGTGTTCTTCTTTCTCATATCATAAGATAGCAATGCCGCAACGCATTCTTCATGGTTTCCTTGCCGTGTGTCAAAGTAGTGATTAAATGCTCATAGGACTATGGCAACGAACAAAGAAGAAGAATTGCCCAATCCTCATCAGGAATGGTCGCACCCAAGCATGTTAGATCTGTCACGACTTGATTATAGGGTTTAACACACTCTACAAGATCTGACCCCTCCCGCATCTTCATCCCATACAATTTTTGCTTCAAATACACCTTGGTCGTCGCAGTTTTAGACATAAATTGACCTTTTGGATTGTCTCAGATCTTATCTTCTTCAATGAATTCTCGTCCATCACATGATAAATGACCTAGCCCGATAGACATAACCGTATAGTCCCGGCTGCTTTCATCTGTAACTCCTGCCAATCGTAAACCTCGGAGTGAAGGGAGTAAGAAAGAAGACAACCTTCATTTCAGGATTGAATGATCTGCTGATCATCAAAGCGAGGTGATCTCGTTGCCACCTTGAGAAATACTCCTAGTATCATTTTCCAACGCTGATGTTGTGTTTACGCTGCTCGTCATTGTCATCCAAAGATTTTCTGCCGGCACATCGACCATAAGATGCCGGAACAGCGGGTTCGCCGGCAAAGCAATGTACATCTCTCCCTCCAGCATCTTCACCACCGCGCCCATAGGCGGCTTCGCCTTCGATTGCCGTTGCACGCACCAGAACACCACCTTGCACATCCTCCCCGCCAGCCCCCTACACAGCTGCCACTGCAGGTCATCCACTGCATCCATGCCATGGCAGCTCGGCGTCATAAGCTCCACTTGTCGGCCACTTTCGTACTTGGTCCATGCCAGCTTAGGGGACCATTGCTGGCTCTCGGGCGCGGCCTCGTCGAAGTTCCTCCGTCGACCGACGGGCACGAGCAGCAACATGCCAAAGCTATAAACGTTGCGCTTCTCCGTCACACCAAAACGCATCCACGTCTTTGGCACCGCATTGTCAGGTGTACCGCGCACGCCAGACACCGAGACATGCATGTCTGCGTGGTCCACAAGTCGCGTGAGCCTGGAGTCGGCTACCTTGGGCGTGAGGGTTCCACCGAGAAGGACGTTGCCGCCCTTGCTGTCGTAGTGGATGATCTTCTGCTGGCACTCCTGGTGGAGGTACCTGAGGACCTGCGATACGCCGGTGGTGACCGTGGTCATGCCCATGTTGGCGTGGTTGAAGAGGTAGGCGTCGAGCGTGTCGTGCTGCATGAACTCGTACACCAGCGCGCGCATGGAGGCGAGTCGAAGCAAAACCCGAACTGCCTAACGAGGTTGATGTGGTGCATCCTGCGCCTCATTGCATGTCCAGCGGTATTCGGTCTGGGCCGCAAGGCGGACGAGTGTGAAAGGCTTGCACTGAATTGCACGGTGCTAAATAGTCTTGCAAGCAACTCATTGCTCAGAGACCCCTGTAAGCAGATGATGGAGTAGCTCTTTTGTTTGCTCGGAAGGGACGAGGCAGAGAGGCACACCAAAGATCCCTGTAAGCAGATGCCAGGAGTTAATCTTCCATTATTACACAAAGAATGGTCCTTCAAAAAATTATTACACAAAGAATGTGTGCCAAAGATTTGAAGCACACATGGTACCAAATTGTCCCTAGAAAAGAATAAAGAATACTGGGGTACTAATTAGCCCAAAATGACATGGAAGCAAGAATGAGATTAGAATCTCTTGACAGATTATCATCAATCTTGTCAGTCAAAACTTCTTTTTCTTCTCCCCTGTTTTTCCGTTCTTTTAATAAATCATACAAGTTCACAAGAAACGCGTCGACCGCAGTTCTCCACCTATGCTTCTACATCATTTTCTTAAAAAAAATTGTAGGAAATGTGGTACAGTACTTGCTGATAGTCATTAGCTATTTGTAAACTTGTAGGTAGGTTTTGGGCCACTGCTGAGATCTTATCTGATTCTTCAGCAACAGTCTGTTATGACCTCATGGGCATGAACAACTGTCAGACTAGATATCTCCATCTCATGGGCCACTCTAGATATTTCATCTCATCGCGGAGAAATTGTCATTGCCCAGTATCTTCATTAGGCACAGCGAGCGGCCTGATATCAATTAGAGGACAAAGAAGACCGGGATGGAGCTGCAATCCATAATGTGAGAGTATGTCGGTATAGTGCGGTCAAAGAAGCAGCTGAAGGATGCAGAATGGAAGATTGGTGATCTAGAATCAGAGTGGGAAGAATTTTTATTCAGGAGGGGTTGGAAGCCAAGCACGGTGGGGACCGAGGCCTGCGAAATGAGGAACCTCTTCTGCTGCGCAAAGCTTGTTGTCAAGAGCGCTCTTGCAAGGAAGGAGAGGCACTTCACACAGAGGACAACCCACATACTATCCAAGAGCTGACATGGAGTTCAAAGCCATTGCAGAGGCAGCAGCAGTGCAAATAATTGCCACACCCACACCATGATGTCTTCATTGCTCAAACACAGATCAGGGTTTTTTAACAGCGAGTGTAAAACATATGAGTCAAGTATGCCAAACTTGAACTGAAATGATACATATAGGCATAAGCATAATGGCTAATACAGTATCATCATCACAGCAAGGTGCTGCCAGGAAGAAGAACTCAGCTAATAATATCATCATAGTAACCATTTGGCGCAAATACTAAAGCTTCATGATCAATGGCCAATTGTAGTGTTTGGACTTTAGAAATCATTTATAGCAGAGAAGTGAAATTCTTCTGTTCTCTTACTCCCCGAAAGACAGCAATAACTCTCAACTGTAACTTATCAATAGGTCATTTTTGGAATGACACAAACATGCAAGGCCTACAAAATGCCCTTTTCATCCATGATATATGAAGTATACATAAGACATAGACACAGGGAATTATGCATGCAACACCTAATCAGCCAGGTCACTATCCACCCTAAATACTGCAGTGCCTTGAGGAAATTCGAACTAGGCAATATATCCAACTACCGATAAACAGCAACTAACAACCATAAGGCTTAATTCACACTTCTCTAATTCTAGTTCACGCTGGAGCAATCAGGATAACAACACATCTAGAGCATACCAAGAAGATGAGAGCATAACCATGGTCAGTTAAGTGCTGTGTAATAACAACAGCCCTCACGCCAACTGATATCATAGCATCAAGTACCCTGAATGCTTTCTCCATCTTGGCGATAAGCAATATCCATTGATAATTTTAGTGAATGCAGTAGGATCAGACCTCTCACCAGTATGGGTAACCAAGTCAAAGATGTCGTGTTCATCAATTACCTTTCCGCAGCTTATGATGAATATCCCTGTTCTTCATTTTGGTAATAAATTTCTCGGCTTTCATGGAATCACCATGATTAAAATAACCCTCAACCATGCACAGGTAAACTTCGGTGTCAACTGGTACTCCCATATCAATCATCTCACTGAATTTTTCCATCGCATCATCCATCCTGCCCATCTTGCAAAATGCAGATATCACAGTTAAATAAGTGAATTCATTAGGCTTCACACCCTGCTTCAACATGTCTTCAAGGAAAAGCATGGCCACATCCATCATGCCATACTTAGCATATGCATTAATCAGTATGTTGAAACAACGGAGGTCGGGTACAACTCCATCTCTTGCCATCAGCTCACAGAGATCAATCATTTTAACAAGGGATCCTTCTATAGCGTACCCGTGGAGCATAATAGTGTATGAGACTATATCTGGTTTTCGGCCATTCACGGCCATGGAGTAAAATATTTCCTCGGCATCTTTGATTCTTCCATGCTTGCAAAGGTAGTCCATGACTGAGCTGCAAATAACAACGTCTGGCATACTGCCTTGGCTTCTCATTGCTTTCAACAGCCTAGCGACTTCTTTCAACTGGCCCAAAGTTGAATATCCTTGGATCAAGCTACTATATGTGACAGCATTTGGTTGGACACCATTATGAACCATTGATCGAAGAACTACCTCTGCCTTTTCCATTGCTCTTGCTTTGCATAGCGCATCGATAAAGGAGTTATACGTCACCACATCGGGCACAACCCCCTGCTGCATCATTTCATGGAGCAGATTGCATGCTTTGCTTATTTCACCCTCCTTAAAGAAGCCATCGATTACCAAGCTGTATGACACCACGCTGGGAGAGTGGTCAGATCCTTTTTCGGCCATCATCCGGAGCAAGTCAAGCACAAGCTGGCTCCTACCACTGTCGCAGAAACTCTTGAGAATTACTGAGTAGGAGATGGCATTAGGCAGGTCGTCGGGCATCCTGTGGAGCAGCACGCCCAAAGCCTCCTCCGTGCGCTTCATGTCACAGAGGCACTTGAGTAAGCTGCTGTAGGTAATGGCATTCGTCTTGATGCCTGTCTTGAGTAGGCGGCCGAAGAAGGCAAGCCCTAGGTCTGGGCGGCATGCTCGCTGGCAACACTCAATTAGTATGCTGTAGGTGTGAATGGTGGGTGCTGGCACCTGGCGACGGCCTGCTCGGGCCATGCGGTTGAAGAGATCAATGGCGAGGGCAGGGGCATCGGTGCAGATGGTGGAGGACGGCGCACGCGCAAGGGCAGCAAATAAGCCGTTGAGTGCACGTACTGATACTGGGACTGGTTGGCGCAGCATTTCGTCGAACAGTTGGTGCACGAGGTCTGGCCTGAGCGTCCTGGAGTGCAGATGGCCTTGGAGTTTGTCCAGCAGCTCGTTGGCGTGTGAAGAAACAGAGTTGGAGAAAGAGCGGACCTGAAGGCGTGACATTGTCACCGTCCTGGTGGGTGGTGGGAGGAGGACGGACGGAGGAGACACTAGACTGGGTGGTGTCGCTCGCTTCTTCTTGCAGCGGCGGTGAGTCCGAGCACGCGCCGGTGACGACCAACCACGGGAGCGTCTAGTGGCGGGAGGACGGTGGAGGGAGGTGTGGGATTGGGGAATTTTAGATTCGATTTGGAGCTTGGCGCGACTGGGATTCCATTTGCTGGGTGGGTGCACCAATCATTTTACTCCCACATGGGATTGGGTGGTGTTCGTACAAGCATGCATCATGTAATTCTGTTGGATATTTTGAAAAAAAAATTGGTATTTAGATATTTTAAGATTCTCATGATGTTTATGCTCTTGCTCTCTTTTTTATGGGCCGTTTGGTTGTCTCCGGTAAATAGTGCAGGTACAGAGGACAAAAATGAGTCAGGCTGACCAGGGCCTGGTTAAGAGAAAATAAGGCAAAAACGATGTTGACAAATAGTTTGGTTGTCTGCATGTTCTTGTCACCGTGAAGCAATTTTCACTCGGTGTTTGATTGCATACACGCATGGTGCTTAGTAGCTAACAACTACACTTAACAGGCAAGGAAGTGAACCCTGGAGCTGCAGCAGACTTGCTCGCCCACGCACTCGCTGGAGCTATAGCAGCCAGACTCCTCCGCGCGCTCGCCGAAGCTGCAGCAGTTGCCCGGCTCGCCCGGCCAAGCTGTGCGTCTCTGCGAAGCGGCTGCACGTCGTGCGTGCGTCGGCGAGTCCAACCATCGCCCCGCCCTGGCCCTCCGCGTGCCCGTGCAGACCGTCGAGAGGGCCGCCATGATGGGGAGGGCCCTTCTCGACCCGCGCGATCTGAAGCGCGCCTCCCTTCCTCATCGATCGAGCCCAACAGCTTCGTGGCTCGTGCAAGGTGGAGGCCACCTGCATCTGCAGCCCGTTGAGATGACCACGGACTGGACGACGAAGGCCACCTACTCGAGGCAAGCCGGGCCGCCCCTCCACGCAGTGCAAGGCCAGCAGCTCCCTGGCTGGTACCATGGCCGGGGCCATCTTGTAAGCCTGGGTAGCGGTGGCTATTGCCCACGATTCACGAGGTACCGATGTCTATTGCGTGCGCGGCCGGGCAGGTGGGAGTGGTGCGGCTGTCCCGTGGGCGCGTGGTGCACAGGCGGCGAGTGGGCGCGCGCGGTGGGGCAACGCCGGCGGCTGACGCGTGGTTGGGGCACTGGTGGTTGTTGCACGCGTGTGCGGGAGGAGGTAGTCACATGCGCGCGCCGATGGCAAGCGGGGCGGCGCAGCGACAGGGGCTATTGTGCGCGCGGGCACGCGGGCCGGGCAGCGGTGGCGGCTGTCGTGTGGGCGGGCGGGGGCGGCGGCGGCTGTCGGTTGGGCGCACGGGCAGCGAGCGCGGACGCATGGATAGGGCAACGGCGGCAGCTGACGCGTGGGCGGGGCAGTGGTGGCTGTTGCGCGCGGGGGGCGGCGAGTGCAGGCAGGGCGCGCGGCGGCAGTCGCGTGGGCGCGCCGACGGCAAGTGGGGGCGGGGCAGCAGCAAGGGCTGTTGCGCGCGTGGGGGCGGCGAACGGGGGCGGGGCAGCGGCGGCTGGTGCGCGCGCGGGCAGCGAGCACGGGCGGCAACGAGAGACGGATGAAGGGGGCGAGGGGATAAGGTGATTAACAGCTAACACATTTTCATGGAGCCACCCATGTGTGCTTCCTCGCATCTCTTGAGTCTCGCTTGCTAGAAACTGCCGATTTGGCAGTTTCCAGTGAGCCATACCCAGAGGTGTTTTAAGAATCGTGCGATGTAGGCCCAATAGCATACACAGATAATCAAACAGCTTAACACCAAAACGATGATGCATACATCAAGCCTTGTTCTGATTCTATGGGCAACCAAACGCACTCTATATTTCCTATATATATATATATATATATATATATATATATATATATATATATATATATATATATATATATATATATATTGTTGTTCACTGGAGTAAACAAATATAAGGAGTAAAAAAAGTTCATAACAGAGCCCTTAAAACTTAACTTCCCAAATCTTTTAACACAAATTCATTTGCGTTCATTGAGCTAAAAGCTTCACTACTCAACTACGTCATTAAACAATACTTTGGGCATATAGTTCACCAGTTCCTCGCTGGGAGAACTCATCCAAACAGAAAGACAAAAAAATTACACGCTTCAACGGAAACACAACTTCCTTAACTACTACTTCAAGTCCAATAATTACTTTCTTCATCTCTTTAAGTTCATTGCCAACACCTTTTCCCTTCTCCGTTGACATCTCTGGCCTGCGCACTTGTTTCTCTCTGCCTTCTCATAAAGAACTTGGACATTGTGTCCTCGGTGATCGTGGCTCTAACAACCAGTACATCAACATCCAATTGACCTCCCCTAATCAATCAATATATTCTTCTTTGCAATACCAAAAGTTGCAACCTTTCTGCATAGTATTAGGCCAACAACGAGCTCAAATTTCTTGAAATGAAGAACATACACAAAATATTGCACTTACTTTGCCATTTTCACACTTGTAGAAGACCCATCTTGGGTGGTTCTCCGCGTCGTGGAGACCCGGAGCAGCACCAGCCGTTCGCAGTCGTTGCACTTTATGAGCGACAAAGGCGGGCTAATGCGCGAAGGCCGAGCCCGGTCGACTGACAGATGAGGGTCTGCCGGTAGTTAGAGGGGCAGAGAGATGCGGCCGCCGTGAGGAGGAATACATCCCACGAGGAGCTCCAGAGGTAGCAGGGTGTTAGAATTAATCTGAGGTACACGACCGATCCACGAGGAATAAGCTATCACAACATGATGACAACATCGAGATTTTTAACGAGGTTAGGCGAACTCGCCTACTCTCCAGGGCAATGATTACGGGCGCTCCTCCCAAAGATATCGTAACACTGGCCGCCCTGGACGCCGACACATGCCACCGGCTCCCCTCCGTTCCTGTCACTATCTAGTGGTTATGGGTTACAACTTGGGGTGCCTCATCATGTATAAGAGGCCAAGAGCACAACGTATCCGACTCCAACACTACAAGTAACACTACACGTATCCTACCTACTACAACACCAAGTCTAAACATAACTCGATTCATACACAATATACACATACAGAAGAAACTTCATCTTAGCGAATATTCTCCACCACCTTGAATTCATCCATGCATCAAACTTCCATGTATTATGGACTTGGGTTGTCTTCTTCCTATCTTACGTAGAGCTACTCGACGAGCCTGCCTAGACCCGCCACCTCTGTGGGACCCTGCTGCTACTCTTGCAACTACAGTCTCCATGACTCCACCTGCGATAGTGCTCCCTTGGAACTTGTGAAGATGTGAAGCCATATTCTCTCCCATCCTCACGGTCACCTCACCTTCCATGTTTTTCATGGTCTTCTTATCCCGACCACAATGGAATACCATACCACCATCATGAAGAACTCCAAACAAAATTAGATTCCTCCTTAGCCCTGGCACATGCCTGACTCCTAGAAGCATCCGAACAACTTCATCAAACATCTTGATTTTGATGTCACCTACTCCAGCAACACAATAACTTGTTTCATCACCCACATAGGCCAAACGAAACTGCCAAACTTGTATGAAGAGAACCACTCCATGTTGGGTGTCGCATGGAATGAGCTAGCTGAATCCAACATCCACACTTCTCTTTTGCTTGATCACATGTATGATACTACGAGGACATCACTACTGTTGCCTAAGTCATCACCATGAGTTTCCATATTAGCACTTGTAACACCTCGGTGTAATGATGCTACAGTAACCCCTGGGGTTAAGTTAATCTTTTTGCTGAACATGTGTCTGATCATTATTATCTCATGTTTCTTTCAACTTCCCCTTTGAATGCAATTTCAAATGCTAAGTGAAATTCAAAATTTCTCAAACATGAAAACAAAAATGTTCATCATGTGCCAAATATTCCACAACTAATATATTGGTGAACCAACATTTTTGCAAAGGGTTTAAGTGGCCTAAACTACTTAAAACAGTGACCTAAGCAATAAATTAAATGCCCTTTTTAATTTATATAAAATCGGCAACTATTCCAAAAGCCTCCCAACCTTTTTGTGGCAGTGCACTTTAATTCTTTGAAGTTGTTTTGGCCAATGGCATAATTTTGCAAAGTCATTATTGGCCAAAAATAAAATGCAAAAGCTGCTGAAAATAAAAAGAAAAACTAAAAGAAAGAAAAAGCAGAGGAGAGAGAGAGAAAGCCCCCTGCCTCATGATACGTACATTTTGCATCATGCTTTTACATGGATATTTATTGCATTATGGGATGTTATTACTCGTTATGTCACAATACTTATGCATATTCTCTCTTATTTTACAGCGTTTACATAAGGAGGGAGAATGCCGGCAGCTGGAATTCTGGGCTGGAAAAGGAGCAAATATTAGAGACCTATTCTGCACAACTCCAAAAGTCCTCAAACTCCACGAAAGTCATTTTTGGAAATAATAAACAATATTGAGCGGAAGAAGTACATTAGAGGGGGACCCACCTGGCCACGAGGGTGGGGGCGCGCCCTACCCCCAGGCCACGCCCCCTGCCTCGTGGGCCCCCTGTTGTCCCTCTGGTTGCCATCTTCTACTATATGAGGTCTTTCATCGAGAAAAAAAATCATAAGCAACCTTTCGGGACGAGACTCCGCCGCCACGAGGCGGAACCTTGGCGGAACCAATCTAGGGCTCCGGCAGAGCTGTTCTGCCGGGGACACTTCCCTCCGGGAGGGGGAAATCATCGCCATCGTCATCACCAACGCTCCTCTCATCGGGAGAGGGCAATCTCCATCAACATCTTCACCAGCACCATCTCCTCTCAAAACCCTAGTTCATCTCTTGTATCCAATTCTTGTCTCCAAGTCCGGGATTGGTACTAGTAGGTTGCTAGTAATGTTGATTACTCCTTGTAGTTGATGCTAGTTGGTTTATTCGGTGGAAGATCATATGTTCAGATCCTTTATGCATATTAATACCCCTCTGATTATGAACATGAATATGCTTTGTGAGTAGTTATGTTTGTTCCTGAGTACATGGGAGAAGTCTTGCTATTAGTAGTCATGTGAATTTGGTATTCGTTCGATATTTTGATGAGATGTATGTTGTCTAGCCTCTAGTGGTGTTATGTGAACGTCAACTACATAACACTTCACCATTATTTGGGCCTAGAGGAAGGCATTGGGAAGTAATAAGTAGATGATGGGTTGCTAGAGTGACAGAAGCTTAAACCCTAGTTTATGCGTTGCTTCGTAAGGGGCTGATTTGGATCCATATGTTTCATGCTATGGTTAGGTTTACCTTAATACTTTTGCTGTAGTTGTGGATGCTTGCAATAGAGGTTAATCATAAGTGTGATGCTTGTTCAAGTAAGAACAACACCCAAGCAACGGTCCACCCATATATCAAATTATCAAAGTACCAAACGTGAATCATGTGAACGTGATGAAAACTAGCTTGACGATATTCCCATGTGTCCTCGGGAGCGCCTTCCTTCATATAAGAGTTTGTCCAGGCTTTTCCTTTGCTACAAAAAGGATTGGGCCACCTTGCTGCACTTTATTTACTTTTGTTACTTGTTGCTCGTTACAAATTATCTTATCACAAAACTATCTGTTACTACTTATTTTAGTGCTTGCAGAGAATACCTTACTGAAAACCGCTTATCGTTTCCTTCTGCTCCTCGTTGGGTTCGACACTCTTACTTATCGAAAGGACTACGATAGACCCCCTATATTTGTGGGTCATCAAGACTCTTTTCTGGCGCCGTTGCCAGGGAGTGAAGTGCCTTTGGTAGGTGGAATTTGGTAAGGAAAAATCTATATAGTGTGCTGAAATTTATTGTCACTTGTTACTATGGAAAGTAATCCTCTAAGGGCCTTGTTTGGGGTATCTTCACCCCGACCAGTAGAGCAAAGAGTTGCTCCTCAACCTATTGAACCTATTGCAACTGAAAATGTTCCCTTTGAAGTTCCTTTGGGTATGTTAGAAAAACTGCTAGCTAATCCTTTTTTAGGAGATGGAACAAAGCATCCTGATGAACACCTAATCTTTGTGGATGAAGTTTGTGGATTATTTAAGCTTGCAGGTATACCTGATGATGTTGTTAAAAAGAAGGTCTTTCCTTTATCTTTGAAGGAAGATGCATCGACATGGTATAGGCTATGTGATGATACGGGATCATGGAACTATAAACGATTGAAATTGGAATTTCATCAGAAATTTTATCCTATGCATCTTGTTCATCATGATCGCAATTATATATATAATTTAAAGCATCGCTCAAGCTTGGGGGAGGCTTAAATCAATGTTATATTCATGCCCCAATCATGAGCTCTCAAGAGAAATAATTCTTCAAAAAAATTATGCTCGGCTTTCTCATAATAATCAATCCATGCTCGATACTTCTTGTGCTGGCTCTTTTATGATGAAGACTATTGAATTCAAATGGAATTTATTGGATAGAATTAAACGCAACTCTGAAGATTGGGATCTCGACGAAGGTAAGGAGTCAGGTATGACACCTAAGTTTGATTGTGTTAAGTCTTTTATGGATACCGATGTTTTCCGTAAATTTAGCACTAAATATGGACTTGAATCTGAGATAGTAGCCTCTTTCTGTGAATCTTTTGCTACTTATGTTGATCTCCCCAAGGAGAAGTGGTTTAAATATCATCCTACCATAGAACTAAAAGTAGTTGCACCTACTAAAGTTGAAGAAAAGACTGTCACTTATAATGATCCTATTGTTCCTACTTCTTATGTTGAGAAACCACCTTTCCCTGTTAGAATAAAGGATCATGCTAAAGCTTCAACTACGGTTCATAAAAGCAATATTAGAACTTATACACCTCCTGAGCAAATTAAAGTTGAACCTAATATTGCTATTGTTAAAGATCTCTTGGCTGATAATATTGACGGGCATGTTATTCAATTCTCTGGTGAAACCGCTAGAATTGCCAAACCTTGTGCTCAAGATAAACATAGACCTGTGGTAGGCGTGCATGTTATTTCTGTTAAAATAGGAGATCATTGTTATCATGGCTTATGTGATATGGGTGCTAGTGCTAGTGTTATACCTATTGCCTTATACAACGAAATTAAGCATGATATTGCACCTGCAGAGTTAGAAGATATTGATGTCACAATTAAGCTTGCCAATAGAGATACTATATCACCAATGGGATTTGTTAGAGATGTTGAAGTCTTGTGTGGGAAAACTAAATATCCTGCTGATTTTCTTGTTCTTGGTTCCCCACAAGATAGCTTTTGTCCCATTATTTTTGGTAGACCCTTCTTGAACACTGTTAATGCTGAGATAGATTGCGAAAAGAATGTTGTTGCTATTGGCTTGGGTGATATGTCTCATGAGTTTAATTTCTCTAAATTTAGTAGACAACACCGTGAAGAAGAATTGCCTAGTAAGGATGAAATTATTGGCCTTGCTTCTATTGCCGTACCTCCTAGTGATCGTTTAGAACAATATTTGCTAGACCATGAAAATGATATGTTTATGAATGAAAGAAGGGAAATAGATGAAGTATTCTTTAAACAGGAACCCATTCTGAAGCACAATTTGCCTGTTGAAATCCTAGGGGATCCTCCTCCACCCAAGGGTGATCCCATGTTTGAGCTTAAACCATTGCCTGATACTCTTAAATATGCTTATCTTGATGAAAAGAAGATATATCCTGTTATTATTAGTGCTAACCTTTCAGAGCATGACGAAGAGAGATTATTGAAAACTCTGAAGAAGCACCGCGCTGCTATTCGATATACTCTTGATGATCTTAAGGGCATTAGTCCCACTCTATGTTAACATAAAATAAATTTGGAAGAAGAAGCTAAACTAGTTCGTGATCATCAACGAAGGTTGAATCCTAAGATGAAAGAAGTGGTAAGAAAAGAAATACTAAAGCTTCTGGAGGCAGGTATAATTTATCCCGTTGCTGATAGTAAGTGGGTAAGTCATGTCCATTGTGTCCCTAAGAAGGGAGGTATTACTGTTGTTCCTAATGATAAAGATGAATTGATTCCGCAAAGAATTATTACAGGTTATAGGATGGTAATTGATTTCCGCAAATTAAATAAAGCTACTAAGAAAGATCATTACCCCTTACCCTTTATCGATCAAATGCTAGAAAGATTATGCAAACACACACATAATTGCTTTCTAGATGGTTATTTTGGTTTCTCTCAAATACCCGTGTCAGCTAATGATCAATCAAAGACTACCTTTACCTTCCCTTTTGATACTTTTGCTTATAGACGTATGCCTTTTGGTTTATGTAATGCACCTGCTACCTTTCAAAGATGCATGATGGTTATATTCTCTGATTTTTGTGAAAAGATTTGTGAGGTTTTCATGGATGATTTTTCCGTCTATGGATCCTCTTTTGATGATTTCTTGAGCAACCTTGATCGCGTTTTGTAGAGATGTGAAGAAACTAATCTTGTTTTGAATTGGGAAAAGTGTCACTTTATGGTTAATGAAGGTATTGTCTTGGGGCATAAAGTTTCTGAAAGAGGTATTGAGGTTGATAAAGCCAAGGTTGATGCTTGATACGTCTGCAATGTATCTACTTTTCCAAACACTTTTGCCCTTGTTTTGGACTCTAACTTGTATGATTTGAATGAAACTAACCCGGACTGACGTTGTTTTCAGCAGAACTGCCATGATGTTGTTTTATGTGTAGAAAACAAAAGTTCTTGGAATGTCCTGAAAATCCACTGAGGCACTTTTCAGAATTAATAAGAATTTTTGGCGAAAGATTGAAGGCCAGGGGGGCCACGGGCTGTCCACGAGACAGGGGGCGCGCCCCCCCTAGGGCGCGCCCTCCTATCTCGTGGGCCCCCTGGACACCTCCCAACCTCAACTCCAACTCCATATATACTGTCTCGGGGAGAGAAAAATCAAGGAGAAAGTTTCATCGCGTTTTACGACACGGAGCCACCGCCAAGCCCTAATCTCTCTCAGGATGGCTGATCTGGAGTCTGTTCGGGGCTCCAGAGAGGGGGATTCGTCGCCGTCGTCATCATCAACCATCCTCCATCACCAATTTCATGATGCTCACCGCCGTGGTGAGTAATTCCATCGTAGGCTTGCTGGACGGTGATGGGTTGGATGAGATTTACCATGTAATCAAGTTAGTTTTGTTAGGGTTTGATCCCTAGTATCCACTATGTTCTGAGATTGATGTTGCTATGACTTTGCTATGCTTAATGCTTGTCACTAGGGCCCGAGTGCCATAATTTCAAATCTAAACCTATTATGTTTTCATGAATATATGTGTGTTCTTGATCCTATCTTGCAAGTCTATAGTCACCTATTATGTGTTATGATCCGGCAACCCCGAAGTGACAATAATAGGGATACTTCTCGGTGATGACCGTAGCTTGAGGAGTTCATGTATTCACTATGTGCTAATGCTTTGTTCCGGTTCTCTATTAAAAGGAGGCCTTAATATCCCTTAGTTTCCGCTAGGACCCTACTGCCACGGGAGGGTAGGACAAAAGATGCCATGCAAGTTCTTTTCCATAAGCTCGTATGACTATTTACGGAATACATGCCTACATTACATTGATGAACTGGAGCTAGTTCTATATCACTCTATGTTACAACTATTGCATGAGGAATCGCATCCGGCATAATTATCCATCATTGATCCATTGCCTACAAGCTTTTCATATATTGTTATTCGCTTATTTACTTTTCCGTTGCTACTGTTACAATTACTACAAAAACCCAAAAATATTTATCTTTACTTTTGCTACCGCTACTATTATTGTCATACCACTTTTGCTACTAAACACTTTGCTGCAGATACTAAGTTATCCAGGTGTGGTTGAATTGACAACTCAACTGCTAATACTCAAGAATATTATTTGGCTCCCCTTGTGTCGAATCAATAAATTTAGGTTGAATACTCTACACTCGAAAGCTGTTGCGATCCCCTATACTTGTGGGTTATCAAGACTAATTTCTGGCGCCGTTGCCGAGGAGCATAGCTCTATTCTCTGAGTCACTTGGGATTTATATCTGTTGATCACTATGAAGAACTTGAAAGACGATCGAACTACTATTTTGCCCTCAACTACGAGGGGAGGTAAGGAACTGCCATCTAGCTCTGCACTAGATTCTCCTTCCGCTATAAGTAAGCTTGCGACACCTAAACCTGCTACTGCTATAAATTCTGATATGTCGCATGTTATTGATGATGCCACTTCTGCTATGAATGATGAAACTACTTCTTTGTGTGATACTACCGTGCCACTAGGTGAATTTCTAGTTGAACAACTTGCTAGATTTAGGGGGAATGAAAATATTGAAGAACCTATTATTGATGATAGTGATGATGAAGGTACCCCCAATGATTATGTTTTACCTGTTGTTCCTAAGGGTTATGTTATGCATGAAACAGCTGCTATGGAAATTCTTGCTTGCAATGATAGAAATGATCTTAAGAAATTATTAGCTAAATGGAAGCAGCAGTCTCTTAATGCTAGAATGAAACCCGATCCTACTTTTGCTACTTCACCTATCTGTTTTACTGATGAGGATTATGAATTCTCTGTTGATCCTGATATTATTAATTTAGTTGAATCTGATCCTTTTTATGGCCTTGAATCTGAAACTGTTGTGGCACATCTTACCAAGTTAAATGTTATAGCTACCATGTTTACTAATGATGAGAAGTCTTGCTATTTATATATCCTTAAGATATTTCCGTTCTCATTAAAGGGTGACGCTAAGACTTGGTATAATTCTCTTGCTCCTGGTTGTGTGCGTAGTCCCCAGGATATGATTTATTACTTCTCTGCTAAATGTTTCCCTGCTCATAAGAAACAAGTTGCCTTGCGGGAAATATATAATTTTGTGGAAATCAAAGAAGAGAGTCTCCCACAAGCTTGGGGGAGGCTTCTCCGGTTACTTAATGCTTTGCCTGATCACCCTCTTAAGAAAAATGAAATACTTGATATCCTTTATAATGGACTAACCGATGCTTCCAAGGACTACTTGGATAGTTGTGTTGGTTGTGTTTTCAGGGAAAGAACAGTCGACGAAGCTGAAATACTATTGAATAACATGTTGACTAATGAAAATAATTGGACTCTTCCTGAGCCAATTCCTGAAGTAATTCCTAAACCAATTGAGCCCACTCCTGAGCCTATTCCTAAACCCACTCCGAAGAAGAGAGGTGTTTTATTTCTCAGTCCTGAAGATATGCAAGAGGCAATGAAATCAATGAAAGAAAAGGGTATTAAAGCTAAAGATGTTAAGAATTTACCTCCTATTGAAGAGATACATGGTCTTAATTTACCGCCTGAAAAACCACATTGTCTTGATAACCCGACACAGGTAGTAAAGGTAAATTCTCTTTATAGATGTGATAAAGTTGAAATACCCTCTACTAAATTTCATAGCCCATGCTTAGATGAGTTTGATGACTTTATGGCTAGACAAGAAAGTTATAATGCTTATGTTGGTAGAGAGTTAAAGAATAATGCTTCCGAGATAGGACACATAGGTGATAATCTGGCTAGAGTTAAAGATGAACTTCACCGCGTTAGCAAATATGCTTATATGGTTGCTACTCAAGCTGAGCAAGTACTTAAAGCTCAAAATGATTTGCTTGAGGAATTAAATAATAAAAATGACTTTGCTATTAGAGTGGCTACTAGAACTGGTAGAATGACTCAGGAACCTTTGTATCTTGAAGGCTACCCTAAGAGAATCGAGCAAGATTCTCAGAGAAATAATTTAGAGGCACCTAGTTCTTCTAAAAAGAAGAAAAAGAAAAATGATAGAACTTTGCATGCTTCTAGTGAACCTACTAAAGACACGCCTGAGAATCCCAATGATATTTCTATTTTAGATGCTGAAACACAATCAGGTGATGAACATGAACCTAGTAATAATGTTAATGATAATGTTCATGTTGACGCTCAACCTAGAAAAAATAATGATGTAGAGATTGAACCTGCTGTTGATCTTGATAACCCACAATCAAAGAATCAACGTTATGATAAGACAGATTTTGTTGCTAGGAAGCACAGTAAAGAAAGAGAACCATGGGTTCAGAAACCCATGCCCTTTCCTCCTAAACCATCCAAGTCAAAGGATGATGAGGATTTTGAGCGCTTTGCTGAAATGATTAGACCTATTTTCTTACGCATGCACTTAACTGATATGCTTAAAGTAAATCCTTATGCTAAATATATGAAGGATATCATTACAAACAAAAGAAAGATACCGGAAGCTGAAATTTCCACCATGCTTGCTAATTACACTTTTAAGGGTGGAATACCAAAGAAACTTGGAGATCCGGGTGTTCCAACTATACCATGCTCTATTAAAAGAAATTATGTTAGAACTGCTTTATGTGATCTTGGAGCCGGTGTTAGTGTTATGCCTCTCTCTTTATATCGTAGACTTGAATTGAATAAGTTGATACCTACTAAAATATCTTTGCAAATGGACGATAAATCAACTGCTATACATGTCGGTATTTGTGAGGATGTGCCTGTTGTGGTTGCAAATGTCACTATTTTAACGGACTTTGTTATTCTTGATATTCCTGAGGATGATAGTATGTCTATTATCCTTGGTAGACCTTTTCTTAATACTGCAGGGGCTGTTATTGATTGCAACAAAGGCAATGTCACTTTTCATGTTAATGGTAATGAGCATACGGTACACTTTCCGAGGAAACAATCTCAAGTTCATAGCATCAATTCTATTGAAAAAGTTCCAACTATTATTTTTGGAGGTTTTGAATTTCCTCTCCCTACTGTCAAGAAAAAGTATGATATTCTTATTGTTGGGGATTTTCATATCCCCGTTGAGGTAACTTAGTGTTATTCAAAATTTCTCCGGTTCCGTGTTATTCGGAATGAGCTTGTTAACAAGACTTGATCAACCTTGTTAGTGGATTCATTTTGATGATCACGAGATGGATGAAACTAGAAGGCGCAACCTTCTGTAACATCTTTTTACTTTCTGTTATTTAGAATAATCAAAGCAAAAATAGTATTATCCATCTATTTTCTAAATTATCCGTGCATTAAAAAATAGTCCGAAAATAAAAGTGCTCCAAATTCCCTGCAAATTTAGTATGATTTAATATTTGAGGATTTTAAGCACTGAAAACACTGCAGGAGGGCCAAGCACCAGGCCACGAGAGAGGAGGGCGCCCCCCTATAGGGCGCGCCCCCTGTCTCGTGGGCCCCTGGTGGGTCCCCTCCACTTATGCCAGCACCCACACACTTCATCTTCTACCCAAAAAAATCCCCATCCAGCTCAAGCCCGAGTTCTAGCTCGTTTTGCTGCGATTTTCGATCTCTTAGCTCAAAGCTCCATTCGCAAAACTGCTTTGGGAGATTGTTGCTTGGTATGTGACTCCTCCATTGGTCCAAATAGTTTTTGTTCTAGTGCTTTATTCATTGCAAATTTTTGCTGCATAGGTGACCATGTTCTTGAGCTTGCATGTTAAATTTTTTAGGTCCCAAGCAATTCCAATGCATGATATAGGCTCTAGGCACTTGTAGGAGTAGTTGCTATCAATCTTATTTAGTTTTATTCACTTTTATTTTGAAGTTACTAAAATTTCAGAAATTTTCAGAAAATGTTAAGGAGGTTCTTTAAAGGCTCTTCTAGCCAAAGCTCTAAGGAAAAACAAGACAAAGAGAAGGAAAAACCCAAGTATAATCTTCCTCGCTTAGCGGAAGTACGGTCATGTGAATGGCTGTGTGAGGATTTCTTGAAAGAAGCCGGAATTCATGAAGACTTTTATGCTTTAATCGGGACTACAGTCCTCACCGGTTTCATGAATGACCGAATCGATCAGTATCTCTTGCTTACCAATACTTTCGTGCAAAAATTTTATTATTATCCTAAGAAGTCACCGCCTGCAGTATCATTTCATTTATATGATGAATTCAGAGAAATGTCTTTACGTGATTTTTGTGTGGTGTGTAGGATACCTTATGAGGGAGAATTAGAGGAACCCCATCGTGAAGATGTGGATGGTTTCGCTAAAACTATTGCTGTAGAAGAGCCAAAGAAGGGCTCTGAGGCAAAAGTCTCTAGCATAGACTTTCCTGTTTTACGCTACTTTGCCATATTTGCTAGTAGATGCTTGATTGGTCGTGGGAATAGTGGAAACTTGAGCGTTCTAGATATTATTATTCTTCAACATGCTTTGCTGGGAGACAATACTTTTAGTATGGGTGCCGTCGTTGCTAAACGGCTAGCCCTGAATCGTACAAAAGGCCCCATATTTGGAGGTATCTATGCTGCACATCTTGCTGAACATTTTCAGATACCCATTAGGCACCTTGAGGAGGAGGAGACAAAATTACCTCCTCACATTTTAGATTACAAGAGCATGGTAGCACACAAGTTTATTGTTGACAACGAAGAAAAGATGCTCTTTTATAGACTTAGATTCAATGAGAAACACTTTGAGTTTATTATTTTGCCTGCACCTCTGTTATTTGACTTGCTTGCAGAAAATCGCCTTGTTACGCCGGAAGCGGTGAACAACCATCTAGCCCAAGCTTTTACTCCAGAACCTGAACCTGAGCCGGAACCTGAGCTGGACCCTTATCGTGCATCATCTGTCCAGTGGGATCCAGAGATGACCAGCCAGTGGTATCCTGATTACACCTCCCACTACACCGGGGAGAGTAGCGGCAGTCCATGGTATTAGACTAACTTAGGCCAAAAGCCTAAGCTTGGGGGAGTACGTATTTCTCACCGACTTTACATTCATGTTCACACACTAGTCGTCGGTGCTCACACTCTTTCATTGTATTATCCATGCTAGTTTAAATTTCTTTTTCTAGTTTTCTTCTTGTGAGTTTGATAAACCTGTAGAAAAAACCAAAAAAATTAGTTAGTTTAATTTCCTTGCCTGTAGTAGAAAGTAAAATGAAAACCCAAAAATATTTCTCGTTCTTCTTTTACTTGTTGGGAGCTTTCCCGTGTAAATAGTTTTTTTTCTTTTCTTTCTTTTGGGGGTCGAGAAGACTATATTGAAATTGCTTAGTGGCTCTTATATGCATGATTGTTTATTTAATTTAGAGCCCATATTATTTGTCTTCTCTCTTGAGTTGAATGCTTGCAGATTCCAGCTTAGTCCAATGCACATGCACTCTTATTATTATACACATCGTTCGGTCATGCAAGTGAAAAGCAATAATGATGATATATGATGGACTTATTGGGATGAGAAAAGCTGGTATGAACTCGACCTCTTTTGTTTTTGTAAATATGATGATTCATCATTCCTGGATCAGCTATTATGAAGTAAACATATTCGCAATGACATTTAGAGATTATAGTTGCTTGTGCCATGCTTGATTAGCTATGAGTTATAATGGTTTACCTTGCGTGCCAACATGCTATTAGAATGATTATGATGTGGTATGATGGGATGGTATCCTCCTTTGAATGTATTAAGTGACTAGACTTGGCACATATTCACGCATGTAGTTGAATCAAATCAACATAGCCTTCATGATATTTATGTTCATGGTAGATTATGTCCTACTCATGCTTGTACTCGGTGGAAATTAATTTTAATGCATGTTTACGACTGTTGTCACTCTCTCGGTTGGTCGCTTCCCAGTCTTTTGCTAGCCTTCACCTGTACTAAGCGGGAATACTGCTTGTGCATCCAAACTCCTTAAACCCCAAAGTTGTTCCATATGAGTCCACTATACCTTCCTATATGCGGTATTTACCTGCCGTTCCAAGTAAATTTGTATGTGCCAAACTCTAAACCTTCAAATGAAATTCTGTTTTGTATGCTCTAGCAGCTCATGTTTCAGCTAGGGCTGCCTATATCTTCCATGCTAGGTGGGTTATTCTCATGAGGAGTGGACTCCGCTCCTCATTCACGAGAAAGGGCCAGTAACCGGGATGCCTAGTCCCATGATCCAAAAAGATCAAAGCAAATCAAAATAATTAAACAAAACTCCCCCCAGGGCTGTTGTATGTTGGAGGCACTTGTTGTTTCGAGCAAGCCATGGATTGATGCTTCTTGGTGGTTGGGGGAGTATAAACCTTTACCATTCTGTTTGGGAAATGCCTATAATGCATGTAGTATGGAAGATACCGCCATCTCATAGTTGTTGCGTTGACAGTGAAAGTATGCCGCTCAAAATGTTATTCAATCTCTATTTTTAAAATCGTGCTCTGGCACCTCTACAAATCCCTGCTTTCCTCTGCGAAGGGCCTGTCTATTTACTTTTATGTTGAGTCGTCACCCTTCTTATTAAAAAGCACCCGCTGGAGAGCACACTGTCATTTGCATTCATTATTATTGGTTTATATTGGGTATGACTTGACTGGATCTCTTTTACCATGAATTACAATGTTTAGTCAGTCCTTGATCTTTAAAGGTGCTCTGCATTTATGTTTTGCGGTCTCAGAAAGGGCTAGCATGATACCATTTTGTTATATCATGTTATGATTATTTTGAGAAAGTGTTGTCATCTGAGTTTTATTATTATAGCTCGCTAGCTGATTATGTTATTGATATGAGTAATTGTGAGACCTATGTGTTATTGTGAGTATGGTTAGTTCATAATATTTGCTGAAACTTGAATGCTGGCTTTTCATGTTACAACAACAAGAGCAAACAGAGTTTGTAAAAGTTTTTCTTTATCACTTTCAGTTTATCAACTGAATTGCTTGAGGACAAGCAAATGTTTAAGCTTGGGGGAGTTGATACGTCTCTAACGTATCTACTTTTCCAAACACTTTTGCCCTTGTTTTGGACTCTAACTTGTATGATTTGAATGAAACTAACCCGGACTGACGCTGTTTTCAGCAGAACTGCCATGATGTTGTTTTATGTGTAGAACAGAAAATTTCTCAGAATGTCCTGGAAATCCACGGAGGCACTTTTCAGAATTAATAAGAATTTTTGGCGAAAGAATGAAGGCCAGGGGCCCACGAGCTGTCCACGAGACAGCCCCCCAGGGCGCGCCCTCCTATCTCGTGGGCCCCCTGGACACCTCCCGACCTCAACTCCAACTCCATATATACCGTCTCGGGGAGAAAAAAATCAAGGAGAAAGTTTCATCGCGTTTTACGACACGGAGCCGCCGCCAAGCCCTAACCTCTCTTGGGAGGGCTGATCTGGAGTCCGTTCTGGGCTTCGGAGAGGGGGATTCGTCGCCGTCGTCATCATCAACCATCCTCCATCGCCAATTTCATGATGCTCACCGCCGTGTGTGAGTAATTCCATCGTAGGCTTGCTAGACGGTGATGGGTTGGATGAGATTTACCATGTAATCAAGTTAGTTTTGTTAGGGTTTGATCCCTAGTATCCACTATGTTCTGAGATTGATGTTGCTATGAATTTTCTATGCTTAATGCTTGTCAAGGGCCCGTGTGCCATGATTTCAGATCTGAACCTATTATGTTTTCATGAATATATGTGTGTTCTTGATCCTATCTTGCAAGTCTATAGTCACCTATTATGTGTTATGATCCGACAACCCCGAAGTGACAATAATCGGGATACTTCTCGGTGATGACCGTAGTTTGAGGAGTTCATGTATTCACTATGTGCTAATGCTTTGTTCCGGTTCTCTATTAAAAGGAGGCCTTAATATCCCTTAGTTTCCGCTAGGACCCCGCTGCCACGGGAGGGTAGGACAAAAGATGTCATGCAAGTTCTTTTCCATAAGCACGTATGACTATTTACGGAATACATGCCTACATTACATTGATGAACTGGAGCTAGTTCTATATCACCCTATGTTATAACTATTGCATGAGGAATCGCATCCGGCATAATTATCCATCATTGATCCATTGCCTACGAGCTTTTCATATATTGTTCTTCGCTTATTTACTTTTCCGTTGCTACTGTTACAATTACTACAAAAACCCAAAAATATTTATCTTTACTTTTGCTACCGCTACTATTATTGTCATACCACTTTTGCTAGTAAACACTTTGCTGCAGATACTAAGTTATCAAGGTGTGGTTGAATTGACAACTCAACTGCTAATACTCAAGAATATTCTTTGGCTCCCCTTGTGTCGAATCAATAAATTTAGGTTGAATACTCTACCCTCGAAAGCTGTTGCGATCCCCTATACTTGTGGGTTATCAATGCTATTGGAAAGATGCCATGTCCCAAGGACATCAAAGTTATAAGAAGTTTCCTTGGCAATGCCGGATTTTATAGGAGGTTCATTAAGGACTTCTCAAAAATTCCTCGGCCTGTGACTAATTTATTACAAAAAGATATACCATTTGTCTTTGATGATGATTGTGTAGAAGCATTTGAAATACTTAAGAAAGCATTGATCTCTGCACCTATTGTCAGCCACCTGATTGGAATTTACCCTTCGAAATTATGTGTGATGCTAGCGATTATGCCGTAGGTGCTGTTCTAGGGCAAAGAGTTGATAAGAAATTAAATGTTATTCAATATGCTAGTAAAACTCTAGACAATGCTCAGAGAAATTATGCTACTACTGAAAAACAATTCTTAGCAGTTGTATTTGCTTGTGATAAGTTCAGACCTTATATTGTTGATTCTAAAGTAACTATTCACATGGATCATGCTGCTATTAAATATCTTATGGAAAAGAAAGATGCTAAACCTAGACTCATTAGATGGGTTCTCTTGCTACACGAATTTGATTTACATATTGTTGATAGAAAGGGAGTTGAGAACCCCGTTGCAGACAACTTGTCTAGGTTAGAAAATGTTCTTGATGACCCACTATCTATTAATGATAGCTTTACCGATGAGCAATTAAATGTTATAAATGCCTCTCGTAGTACTCCGTGGTATGCTGATTATGCTAATTACATTGTTGCTAAATTTATACCACCTAGTTTCACTACCAGCAAAAGAACAGGTTTTTCTATGATTTGAGGCATTACTTTTGGGATGACCCACATCTTTATAAAGAAGGAGTAGATGGTGTTTTTAGACGTTGTGTACCTGAGCATGAACAGGAACAGATCCTACGCAAGTGTCACTCCGAGGCTTATGGAGGGCACCACGCTGGAGATAGAACTGCACATAAGGTATTGCAATCCGGTTTTTATTGGCCTACTCTCTTTAAGGATGCCCGTAAGTTTGTCTTATCTTGTGATGAATGCCAAAAATTGGTAATATTAGTAGACGTCAAGAAATGCCTATGAATTATTCACTTGTTATTGAACCATTTGATGTTTGGGGCTTTGATTATATGGGACCTTTCCCTGCCTCTAATGGATATACACATATTTTAGTTGCTGTTGATTACGTTACTAAGTGGGTAGAAGCTATTCCAACTAGTTGTGCTGATCATAACACTTCTATTAAGATGCTTAAAGAAGTTATTTTTCCGAGGTTTGGAGTCCCTAGATATTTAATGACTCATGGTGGTTCACATTTTATCCATGGTGCTTTCCGTAAAATGCTTGCTAAGTATGATGTTAACCATAGAATTGCATCTCCTTATCACCCACAGTCTAGTGGTCAAATAGAATTGAGTAATAGAGAGCTCAAATTAATTTTGCAAAAGACTGTTAATAGATCTAGAAAAATTGGTCCAAGAAACTTGATGATGCATTATGGGCCTATAAAACGGCATATAAAAATCCTATGGTATGTCTCCATATAAAATGGTTTATGGAAAAGCATGTCACATACCTCTCGAACTAGAACATAAGGCATATTGGGCTATTAAAGAGCTCAACTATGATTTCAAACTTGCCGGTGAGAAGAGGCTATTTGATATTAGCTCACATGATGAATGGAGAACTCAAGCTTATGAAAATGCCAAGTTGTTTAAAGAAAAAGTTAAAAGATGGCATGACAAAAGGATACAAAAGCGGGAGTTTAATGTAGGCGATTATGTATTGCTATACAACTCTGTTTAAGATTTTTTGCAGGAAAACTTCTCTCTAAATGGGAAGGTCCCTACGTTACCGAGGGGGTATATTGTTCCGGTGCCATAAAAATCAACAACTTCGAAGGTACAAATCCGAAGGTGGTGAACGGTCAAAGAATCAAACATTATATCTCGGGTAATCCCATAAATGTTGAAACCAATTTTATAGAAACCATAACCCTGGAGGAATACATAAGGGACACTTTCCGGAATGTTTCAGACTCCGAAAAGGAATAGGTATGTGGTACGGTAAGTAAACCGACTCCAAAACAGTTTTTAAGGCAATATTTCTCCGTTTTGGAATATTTAGAAAAATAGAAAAATAAGAAGCAGTCTGGGAAGGACACGAGGGCTCCACGAGGGTGGAGGGCGCGCCCTACCCCCTGGGCGCGCCCCCCTACCTCATGGGCACCTTGTGTGCTCTCCGGACTCCGTTTTCTTGCATGATACGTATTTTTGTTGGTAAAAATTCATTATATAACCTCTCGAAGGTTTTGACTCCCATATCACGCAATTACCCTCTGTTCTTATTTCGAGCTGTTTTCTGTCAGGGTTGTCAAGGCCAGGCATCATGTCGTCCCCCTCCTCTAACAATGGTGACAATGATGCTTGGCTAATGAAGATAGCAGGGGCGGACACACGTTGAGTGCTGTGGGGGCAACTGCCCCCACTCAATTTTTCATGTACGCTATATGGATCCTCTGCCTAGCTTCGTGTGCCCCCGCTTGGCCCATTATGTTGCCCCCACTCAGCCCACTTTGTTGTTTTTTTTGCAAAGCCCATCATACTATAAATCTGTAGGAGCAGCCCACATCCTAGAAAGAACAACCTACGATTGCAAAACTCGATTTACCTTAAAGAAAACAATCGCAAAACTCGACTTGATCGAACCCTTTAGCCCTACTTCACGCACGGGACGCAGACATCCACGTTCTCCAAAAAAATGAATCCAAGACGCAGGAATCGTGCAACCGGCGGCTCGCTGCCAGCAATCAACATCAGCAACTTGCCTTTCTGGCCCTCGTGGCCTTGCAAGACAACGCTGCAGCACAGCCCGATCACCAGTTCTACAATTCTCTCAATCTAATTGGCATCGAGGTAAGTGGTATGGGTCATCTAGGGTTTTCTTGTTTTAATTTTTTGTTCGCTTGCAATTTTTATATATGTTAAAAATCATGTTAGTCTGATCAATTTGTGTGTATAGAGATTTTCCGATTTAAGTGACTAGATCTATCCAAACAATTTTTGTATAACCTGCAAATTTTAATGTGCTACTTTTTACTTACAAGTAAAATTGTCTAGTCTGAATCGATACGCTCAAATTTGATTTGGATCATGTGTTATACCTAGTTCCTAGAACACTTCATCTTCAGGTATGACGTTTGGCAATTCGAGGATTCATTTAAAGTTTTAGTTGATGGCACTTAAATGTGCAGGAAAGCTAATGGTGAGGTTTTTTCAAGAATTAACAACCTCGATGCTTGATTCGAACAAACTTCCTGGGGTCCATCCAAAAGCAAGAGGATTGCAGATTTGATAGTCTATAGACTTATAAAGCTATCACTTCTCAGCTATGAAGATTCTGGAGAATGCTCTACGTAATAAAATCAATGATATTTTATAAACCATAACTATGCCAGCTTTGTAGAAAATGAATTATTGAACAAAATTTATAATTTAGTGTAAGTCAAATGTTTTCATGAGGTGAAGATCACCGTGGGACAGAAGGAAATTAGTGTGCTAAAGCTCTTTTCTTTTTTAATACCGATATCCTTCAACGTTTTCACTCTATCCTCATTTGATTTTTCTCTCCCTTGCAGGTTATAGGTTATATTGTTAGAAAAATGTGTCAATGTCCCCTATAGCAACTTCGGAATAAGGTACTGACATATTGATGCAAGTCATTTTGCTTCGCATCATTACTTTTCTTTCACTTTACAATGAGCTTGGTTATCGTGTGGAGAATGAACTAGTTATATTGTGCCCATATTTTAGTTTATATGGGTGTTTGTCTTGTTGATTCACGAATATGGCCATGAATTATTGCCCCCTCTCAAGTTTTTTTACTGGGTCCGCCCCTGGAAGATAGAGCTGAAGAGGGAAGAACCCATGGAGATCAACAAAGATGAAGGGATCAAGAAGGCAACGGAGGATCAAGCTCCGGCAGCAGAAGACATCCTTCAACTTGATCGTAATCTTCTTACCCCAACAGAGATTGAAGCTTTCAAGATGATTGAGTTAGCTCGTATACAGAACAAGTATCTCACACGTGAAAATATTTTGTTGAAGGAGCATATCATTGCACTCAACGGCATTATCCGCAAGCTGGAGGACCTCCTACGCTCGATGTGCGACTATCCTTCATCACCACCATCCTCTTCACCAGCAAAGGAGACATAATCACATGGGTATGGGCACTCCCCTTGGCAACTGCCAAGCTTGGGGGAGGTGCCCCGGTATCGTATCACCATCACACTCCTATCTTTACCGTTTTTCTTAGTTCGATCCTATTAGTAGTATCTTGATCTAGTAGAATAAAGTTTTGGTATGATCTAGTTTTGAGTTTTGCTTTATGATCTCTCTTTGTAATGGAGTCCGTGAGCTATATAATAAAGATTAGTGTTGAGTAAAGGGCTTGATTATTTTGCCATGATCTTGAGTGAATAAAAGAAAAGAGAAAAAGAATAAAAAGAGATAAAGAGTTCATATTGATCTTATCGAGAGTAATGACTTCACATAGAAATAGTATGATGATTAAAAGTTGTTGGGAGTTGGCAAACATAGCTTTGGTCATCCTTGCAATTAATAGGAAGTAATAAGGAAAGAGAGGTTTCACATATAAATATATTATCATTGACATATTTTATGATTGGGAGCACTCATTAAAATATGACATGCTAAAGAGTTGACGTTGGACAAGGAAGACAATGTAATGGGTTATGTTTTCTTATATCTGAGATAAAGTATATTGTCATGGATCATCCAACATGTTGAGCTTGCCTTTCCCCCTCATGCTAGCCAAATTCTTAATTAGCACTAAGTAGAGATACTACTTGTGCTTCCAAAAACCCTTAAACCAGTTTTGCCATGAGAGTCCACCATACCTACCTATGGATTGAGTAAGATCCTTCAAGTAAGTTGTCATCGGTGCAAGCAATAAAAATTGCTCTCTAAATATGTATGACTTATTAGTGTGGGAGAAAATAAGCTTTATACGATCTTGTGATGTGGAAGAAATAAAAGCGACGGACTGCATAATAAAGGTTCATATCACAAGGGGCAATATAAAGTGACGTTCTTTCACATTAAGATTTTGTGCATCCAACCATAAAAGCGCATGGCAACCTCTGCTTCCCTCTGCGAAGGGCCTATCTTTTATTATTATCTTCTACCTTATGCAAGAGTCATGGTGATCTTCACCTTTCCTTTTTACATTTTATCCTTTGGCAAGCACAGGGTGTTGGAAAGATCCTGATAGATATATCTAATTGGATGTAGGGCAGCATGAGTTATTATTGTTGACATTACCCTTGAGGTAAAAGGTTGGGAGGCGAAACTATAAGCCCCTGTCTTTCTCTGTGTCCGACTAAAACTCCGTAACCACAAGTATTGCGTGAGTGTTAGAAATTATGAAAGACTAAATGATAGTTGAGTATGTGGACTTGCTAGAAAGCTCTGACATAGACTCTTTTTGATGTTATGATAAATTGCAATTGCTTCAATGACTGAGATTATAGTTTGTTGGTTCTCAATAAAGTTTATGATTCGTACTTTGGCATTGTGAATAGATTATTACTTGAGCATAAGAAATCATATGACAATATCCATATATGCTGCTGTTATGAGAATAATCATGATGGCCTCATGTCCATATTTTATTTTATCGACACCTCTACCTCTAAACATGTGGACATATTTATCGTTATCGGCTTCCGCTTGAGGACAAGCGAGGTCTAAGCTTGGGGGAGTTGATACGTCCATTTTGCATCATGCTTTTATATTGATATTTATTGCATTATGGGCTGTTATTACTCATTATGTCACAATACTTATGCCTATTCTCTCTTATTTTACAAGGTTTACATAAGGAGGGAGAATGCCGGCAGCTGGAATTCTGGGCTGGAAAAGGAGCAAATATTAGAGACCTATTCTGCACAACTCCAAAAGTCCTGAAACTCCATGAAAGTCATTTTTGGAAATAATAAAAAATATTGAGCGGAAGAAGTACATCAGAGGGGGACCCACCTGGCCACGAGGGTGGGGGCGCACCCCCTGCCTCGTGGACCCCCTGTTGGCCCTCCCGTGGCCATCTTCTGCTATATGAGGTCTTTCGTCGAGGAAAAAATCATAAGCAACCTTTCGGGATGAGACTCCGCCGCCACGAGGCGGAACCTTGGCGGAACCAATCTAGGGCTTCGGCAGAGCTGTTCTGCCGGGGACACATCCCTCCGGGAGGGGGAAATCATCGCCATCGTCATCACCAACGCTCCTCTCATCGGGAGAGGGCAATCTCCATCAACATCTTCACCAGCACCATCTCCTCTCAAAACCCTAGTTCATCTCTTGTATACAATTCTTCTCTCCAAGTCTGGGATTGGTACTAGTAGGTTGCTAGTAGTGTTGATTATTCCTTGTAGTTGATGCTAGTTGGTTTATTTGGTGGAAGATCATATATTCAGATCCTTTATGCATATTAATACCCCTCTAATTATGAACATGAATATGCTTTGTGAGTAGTTACGTTTGTTCCTGAGGACATGGGAGAAGTCTTGCTATATATTAGTAGTCATGTGAATTTGGTATTCGTTCGATATTTTGATGAGATGTATGTTATCTAGCCTCTAGTGGTGTTATGTGAACGTCGACTACATAACACTTCACCATTATTTGGGACTAGAGGAAGGCATTGGGAAGTAATAAGTAGATGATGGGTTGCTAGAGTGACAGAAGCTTAAACCCTAGTTTATGCGTTGCTTCGTAAGGGGCTGATTTGGATCCATATGTTTCATGCTATGGTTAGGTTTACCTTACTACTTTTGTTGTAGTTGCGGATACTTGCAAGAGAGGTTAATCATAAGTGGGATGCTTGTTCAAGTAAGAACAGCACCCAAGCACTGGTCCACCCACATATCAAATTATCAAAGTACCGAACATGAATCATGTGAACGTGATGAAAACTAGCTTGACGATATTCCCATGTGTCCTCGGGAGCGCCTTCCTTCATATAAGAGTTTGTCCAGGCTTGTCCTTTGCTACAAAAAGGATTGGGCCACCTTGCTGCACTTTATTTACTTTTGTTACTTGTTGCTCGTTACAAATTATCTTATCACAAAACTATATGTTACTACTTATTTCAGTGCTTGCGGAGAATACCTTGCTGAAAACCGCTTATCATTTCCTTCTGCTCCTCGTTGGGTTCGACACTCTTACTTATCGAAAGGACTACGATAGATCCCCTATACTTGTGGGTCATCACCTCACCTGGGCTTCGGCCCACCCGACCAGCCGACCCAGCTAGGCCGGCCCGCTCCCCCTCCCAGGTCATCCCTCTCCTCTCTATTCACGCGACCGAGCCCCCCCCCCTAGCTTGTTCCCATCGAACCCGGCGCGGCGCCCCGCGCTGCCACGTTGTCGGCGAGGGGATAAGGGCAGCCCCGACGCCTCGGGCTCCCTACCCACTCGCCCACTTGCCCCCTCTCTCCCTCGCTCTCCAGATCCCCTCCCCTCCTCAACCGAGCCCATCGCCGCCGCATCTTCGTCATCTCTGCGGCCATCGTGCCTTCGACGTGGCCTGGCCGTGCTCGTCAGCATCACCGTGGACTCCCGCATCTTCTAGAGCCGCTGGAAGGAGTCGAGGAGCTCTGCATCGCCGGCCACGTCGTCGTCTTCCTCGGGTCGCCGGCGATGCCCTTCTTCCTCGACGATGTTCTGCTGCTCCTAAGCATTCACGGGGCCACCCTGTGCCTGCTAGGTGAGCCTCCGCATCGCTCCCTTCCCTCTCTTTCATGCTCTAGTGCGCTCCATCGCTCCATCACTGTCAACTCTGCCGCCCGCCATGGCCGTCGCCCGCGCGTCGTGCGCGCTCCCGAGCCCCATCGCAAGTCACTGGCGTGCTCCAGGACGCGTGCAGCACCCAGTCGCAGCCCCAACCGCACCCCTAGGCCGCTCCAGCCACATTTCAAACGAGGCTCGAACACCACCGCCGCCACGGCTTGTCGCCGGCGCCACTCCGGCCATCCCCGGCCCTGTTGCTTGCTCCATCAGACACGCCACATCGCCAGCTAGCTGTGGCCGCAAACCGCGCACGTTTTGGTGCCCCGTAGCGTTTTTCCGGCCGTCTCCGGCGATGAGCCGCCGTGGGAGAGGCTCGCCGGAGCTCTCTCTGGCGCCCCGCCTACATGGACGGCCTGGGGCCACCACCTGGGTCGCTGACCTGTGGGCCCCAGGGGCCCGGCCTGCCTGTTGACCCAGTCCACCATGCTGACTGGACCGGCCCATGCAACTGACAGATGGGGCTCACACCCCCTAATTAACAAAGTTAATTAAGCTAATTTAATTAACCTAATTAGAGAGTGACAGGTGGGCCCTTTCTAATTAATTAACTTAGTTAGTTTAAGTAAACCTCTGTTAGCCCTACCGTCTATGAAAGATGGGACCCACTGGTCAGTTTGAGCAGTCAGCGGGTCTGTGACCTGCTGATGTCAGGCTGACACTCTGCTGATGTCATATTTTCCTTTTGTGTTATTTTAAATAATTTCAGAATATGCTTTAATCTTTGAAAAATCATAGAAAATAAATCGTACCTCGGATGAAAATGTTTTCTATATGAAAGTTGCTCAGAAAAATCCAATGAATCCGAATACACGGTCCGTTCATCTGTCACATGCCCCTAGCATGCTGAATATGGGACATTCCCCCTCTGGTCATTTGTCTGACACAGGTCCGGAACCAGGAAAACATTCCCGGTTGAATCCCCCCTTCACCTATATAGTGTAGCCATACGTTAGGTCACTCCCGGCACAACATATTGCCACGTTATGCTTTCTGATGCTATGTTTGCTTTATACTTACTGTTTCTTCCCCCTCTTCTCTCCGGTAGAACCCGAGACCGATGCCGCCCCTGTGATCGACTACGTCGACGATGACCCCTCCTTGCCAGAGCAACCAGGCAAGCCCCCCCTTTGATCATCCTGATATCGCCCATTCCATTCTCTCATGCTTGCATTAGATTTTGCTACTGTAATTGTTTGCTCCTATTCTGATGCATAGCCTGCTTTTGTATCTGCTGTTGTACCTTACCTGCTTATCCTAAACTGCTTAGTATAGGTTGGTTAGTGATCCATCAGTGACCCCCACCTTGTCATTGTTGCCCCTTCTTCATCATTGAAGACCCGATCAACGGGATCGAAGACCAGGCCCCGGCACCGCACATCACTTTCCCCTTAGTTGCTGGACACTAATGGGTTACTATCGAGTGCCGAGGGTGAGACCGCTTCAGCACTTCTGATGTTAACATGTAGTGTAGCTATTCAGTCGTGGTCGTCGAGGGTGATTTCCTCCTTAACCACTTCCGATACGGCTCTGTCGTCCAACCCCTCAAGTGTCAACCTCGAGGGTGGATCCTCTTATGTTCACCTTGATGATTACATCGAGTGGAATTCACCGGGGGTGATTCCTCGGGTTTTCCCCTTAATGTTTGGACACGCGGATACTTGGACTTTACAACTGTTACTTGGAAAGGCGGGTCGACCCTGAGGGGTACCCGCGAGTGATGTGGAGTCGGGTTGACCTGGAAGGTGCCCGCGAGATAATTACGAGGCGTGGTCGGGCATTCCTAGCCCTTGCCGCAAGTCCTCGAGACGGGGCAACGGGGTCACATATTCGTGAGTCTCTACTTGTTACCGCGTGCTCCTAATCCACTATGATTTGGATATTTGATCCGAGGGGCCTCTGGCCTGATAGCACTAACCATCACGTGGGCATAGTATGGGCGTTCTGCGTCATATGCATCAGCCGAAGCTTAATAGATGTCAGCGACTGAGCGGCGCGCGCCGGGTTGGACTGCGTAAGCACCTGCCTTGTTGAAGGAGGTAGCTAGGTCTGCTCACCCGCCGCCCATGCAACGTGAAGGAGTTCCCAGGGAGATGGCCCATGACCCCTGGGGGCATATGTTTAGTCCGGCGTGCTGACCTCTCTATTAAGCCTAGGTCGGGTTGCGGCGTATTGTTTGGCCGAGGCCGGGCATGACCCAGGAAAGTGTGTCCGGCCGGAGTTAATCGAGCGTGCTGGGTAAGTTGGTGCACCCCTGCAGGGAAGAAAACATCTATCGATAGCCTGTCCTGTGGTAACGGACACTTGGAGTAGTATCCCGATCGATACAACTAGAACTAGATACTTGTGATGAGTAATGGATTGTGATGATAACTAGATAGTATGGCTCTGGGATTGCTTTCTCGCAGGGAGTCGAGAAAGGATCTCCGGCCGAGGTTGATAACACTGCTACTACTTTACTTTTATGCTACTCTTATCTCTTCTGATGCTGCAAGATGCTTGAAGATGCTGAAGATGCTAGTCTTCGATAGTACTAGGCCTTCTCTCTATTCTGGCATTTCTGCAGCCCAGTCCACATATACAGCCTTCCTTTGATAATGTTGCATATGTAGTGTAGATACTTGCTTGCGAGTACTTTGGATGAGTACTCACGGTTGCTTTGCTCCCCCTTTTCCCCCTTTTTTCTCCTTTCCGGTTGGTGCAACCAGATGTCGGAGCCCAGGAGCCAGATGCCACCGCCGATGCCTACTAATGCGTGGAGGCTCCCGACGACCAGGAGTAGTTAGGAGGCTCCCAGGCAGGAGGCCTTGCCTTTTCAATCGTAGATGCTTTTGTGCTGGCCTTCTTAAGGAAAACTTGTCTAACTTATGTCTGTACTTAGATATTGTTGCTTCCGCTGACTCTTGTAAAATCGAGCTTATGTATTCGAGCCCTCGAGGCCCCTGGCTTGTAATATAAAGCTTGTATTGTGTTTAATTTGTGTCAAGGGATCCTTCTATAGCGTACCCATGGAGCATAATAGAGTATGAGACTGTATCTCGTTTTTGGCCATTCACGGCCATGGAATAAAATATTTCCTTAGCTTCTTTGATTCTTCCATGCTTGCAAAGGTAGTCCATGACTGAGCTGCAAGTAACAACGTTTGGCATACTACCTCAGCTTCTCATTACTTTCAACAACCTAAAGGCTTCTTTCAGCTGACCCGAAGTTAAAAATCCATGGATCAGGGTATTATATATCCTAACATGTGGTTGGACACCATTATGAACCATTGATCAAAGAACTACCTCTGCCTTGTCCATTGCTCTTGCTTTGCATAGCGCATCGATAAAGGAGTTATACGTCACCACATCGGGCACAACCCCCTGCTGCATCATTTCAGGGAGCAAATTGCATGCTTTGCTTATTTCACCCTCCTTCAAGAAGTCATCGATTACCAAGCTGTATAACACCACGCTGGGAGAGTGGTCAGATCCTTTTTCGGCCATCATCCGGAGCAAGTCAAGTGCAAGCTGGCTCCTACCACTGTCGCAGAAACTCTTGAGAATTACTGAGTAGGAGATGGCATTAGGCAGGTCGTCGGGCATCCTGTGGAGCAGCACGCCCAAAGCCTCCTCCGTTCGCTTCATGTCACAGAGGCACTTGAGTAAGCTGCTGTAGGTAACGACATCCGTCTTGATGCCTGTCTTGAGGAGGCGGCCGAAGAAGGCAGGCCCTAGGTCTGGGCGGCATGCTCGGTGGCAACACTCAATTAGTATGTTGTAGGTGTAAATGAGGGTGCTAGCACCTGGCGACGGCCTGCTCGGGCCATGCGGTTGAAGAGATCAATGGCGAGGGCAGGGCCATCGGTGCAGGCAGGTGAGGCCGGCGCACGCGCGAGGGCAGCAAATAAGTCGTCGAGTGCACGTACTGATACTGTGACAGGTTGGTGCAGCATTTCGTCGAACAGTTGGTGCGCGAGCTCTGGCTTGAGTGTCCCGAAGCCAAGATGGTCGTGGAGTTCGTTCAGCAGCTCATTGGCGCGTGAGGAAACGGAGCTGGAGAAAGAGCGGACCTGAAGGCGTGACATCGTCGCCATCTATGTAATGCCCCGGATCCGATGCGCCAGGTGTCTGTCAGTTATTCGCCGTCATTGCCATGTCATTTGCTTGCGTGTTGCATTTTATCATGTCATCATGTGCATCTCATTTTACATACATGTTCGTCTCATGCATCCGAGCATTTTCCCCATTGTCCGTTTTGCAATCCGGCACTCCTATGTCCTCCGTTGTCCCCCTATTGTCTCTTGTTGTGAGCGGGTGTTAAACATTCTCGGAATGGACCGTGGTTTGCGAAGCGGCCTTGGTACACCACCGGTAGACCGCCTGTCAAGTTTCGTTCCATTTGGAGGTCGTTTGATGCTCCAACGGTTAACCGCGTAGCTCGAAACCCCCTTCTTTTGTGCAACCGAACACCCCTCCAAAGTGGCCTAATAAACCATCCAAACCCCCTCCATGCTCTTGGTCATTCGATCACGATCGTGTGGGCGAAAACCACTCTCCATTTGGAGTCTCCTAGCTCCCTCTACCTATAAATATGTGCATCTCTCCCAAAAATCCCGCAATCCAAACCCTAGCTTCTTCCTCCTCCCGCCGCCGGACATGTCCGCGTCGCCGCCGGACACATACAGCCGCCGCCTCAGTGAATCGCGTGCCGCCACGTCACCACCGCCGGCCCCCCCTCTCTCCTCCGCCACCAGGGCCCGCGGGGATCGAGCCGTCGCCCGCCACCGCCCGTGCGGACCCCGGCACAGGCCCGGCCGGCCGCCTCCC
>NC_041391.1:136549893-136553179 GCF_002162155.2 Triticum dicoccoides
CACGCCGGCGTCCCCGATCCGGTTCACCGTCCCGCCGCCTCGGGCACCCGCGCGAGGCCGCCCAGCCTCCTGTGCCGCCCCACTCCTCCGCCCGGCCGTCGGCGCCGCCCGAGCTCGCTGCCGCGCCGGTGCGCTGCCGTTGCCTCCACCCCGCCGCCCGGTGCCGCCTCCTTGCCCAGCCGGCCCTCCTTCTTCCGGATCCGGCCCTGGGAGCTCCGGCCGCCCCGGATCCGCCCATCCCCGGCGTCTCCCTCCTCTCCGGCAAGCTCTCCGACGAGATCCGGCCCTGCCTCGACTTCCGTGCCAAAGTCAACCCTAGATCCGGAGGGTAAAATATCACTAAGTCCTTTTCTCTGTAACATTTTATGCCTCTGTTCATTGCATCATAACTCCGCATCCGTAGCTCTGTTTCATGCGCATGATATATTAAATTGTTCATCATGAGATTTTGTTAATTTCATTCCATTGTGCCATGTTTGTTTGAGTTCATCTTGATGCCATAATCATCGTTTCAAGAGTGCTATATGATATGAACTGCTGTCTGTTAACAGAACTTGATGATTTGTCTTTTTCGTTGCATTTTTTGTGTGCATCCTATGAGCGTGAGCTCTACATGTGTTTTGTGCTACATCATGCCATCTTTACAGTGGTGCAATCCATGTATTTTGTGAGTCTTTTACTGAGTGCATCAAGCTCGTGAAGTAGGGTACTTACTGTTGCTGTTTTGTTAGTCTGAATCTGCTATATCATGATGCTATGTAAACTTGCTCCTACAAGTCATTCTATACATAATCTGGAGATGTTCATTAAGGATGTTTTGTTATACATGCCATGCTCTATCCATCCATGTTCCTGGTTGCATTTATAGCCTGTTGTAGCTTGTTATTATCTTGATCTCAAACTTGCCAAATAATGTTGCTGTCAGCCTGTTAACATTAAGTTCAATGTTGCCATGGTTGTTGTTAGTGATCCACGAACCCTATAAACTTGCTATTGCCATGCTTAGCTTCATAAACATGTCTTCTTATTGTTGGTTACATTGGCATGCCATGTATTGCTCTGTCGTGAGTGGTATAAGCTCACCAACATGCCTACTTATTGTTGTTCCTGCCATGTATGAATCTGTCATATCATTTGCCATGTTTGCATGGATGATTCCATCTTTTATGTTGATCTTTAGAATTAGTTCAGTAAGGCAGTTTTGTTCTTTGTATTTAGTATTAACATGCCATGCCTTTTTTTGCCATGATAAGTTCCTGTAACATGTTGTTTGATAGTCCTAAACATTGCAACCTGATGTTACTTCTGCCAAGTCTGAAACTGTTATTATTTGCAATCTTGCCATGTCCTTTTGAGCATGTTATAGTGTTTTATGGACATAGCTAAGTGTTCATGTTTTGTCATGCTTTACCAGTACTTCATGCCCATGCCTTTGGTTTTCACGTTGAGATGCTGTAGCATATTTTTTTGATGCTTGCTAGATGCCTTGTTGCCGTTTTGGATAGCTTCATCCGTTCGTCTTCTTCATAGACTCGTTCTTCTTCCTAGCGGGATTTCAGGCAAGATGATCGTCACCTTGGATCTCATTACTATCATTGCTATGCTAGTTGCTTCGTTCTATCACTATTCCGCGCTTCCTATCACTTGTTCTTCAAGCCTTCCCAAATTGCCTTGAACCTCTAACCTTTGTCACCCTTCCTAGCAAACCGTTGTTTGGCTATGTTACCGCTTTTGCTTAGCCCCTCTTATAGCGTTGCTAGTTGCAGGTGAAGATGAAGATTGCTCCATGTTGGTTTATGTTTATGTTGGGATATCACAATATCTCTTATATTATTAATGCATCTATATACTTGGTAAAGGGTGGAAGGCTCGGCCTTATGCCTGGTGTTTTGTTCCACTCTTGCTGCCCTAGTTTCCGTCATATCGGTATTATGTGAAGGAAATATGCCCTAGAGGCAATAATAAAGTTATTATTTATTTCCTCATATCATGATAAATGTTTATTATTCATGCTAGAATTGTATTAACCGGAAAGATGATACATGTGTGAATACATAGACAAACATATAGTCACTAGTATGCCTCTACTTGACTAGCTCATTAATCAAAGATGGTTATGTTTCCTAACCATAGACATGTGTTGTCATTTAATTAATGGGATCACATCATTAGGAGAATGATGTGATTGACATGACCCATTCCGTTAGCCTATCACTTGATCGTTTAGTATGTTGCTATTGCTTTCTTCATGACTTATACATGTTCCTGTAACTGTGAGATTATGCAACTCCCGTTTACCGGAGGAACACTTTGGGTGCTACCAAACGTCACAACGTAACTGGGTGATTATAAAGGAGTACTACAGGTGTCTCCAAAGGTACATGTTGGGTTGGCGTATTTCGAGATTAGGTTTTGTCACTCTGATTGTCGAAGAGGTATCTCTGGGCCCTCTCGGTAATGCACATCACTATAAGCCTTGCAAGCAATGTGACTAATGAGTTAGTTGTGAGATGATGCATTACGTAATGAGTAAATAGAATTGCCCGTAACGAGATTGAACTAGGTATTGAGATACCAACGATCGAATCTCGGGCAAGTAACATACCGATGACAAAGGGAACAATGTATGTTGTTATGCGGTTTGACCGATAAAGATCTTCGTAGAATATGTAGGAGCCAATATGAGCATCCAGGTTCCGCTATTGGTTATTAACCGAGAATAGTTCTAGGTCATGTCTACATAGTTCTCGAACCCGTAGGGTCCGCACGCTTAATGTTACGATGACAGTTGTATTATGAGTTTATAAGTTTTGATGTACCGAAGTTTGTTTGGAGTCCCAGATGTGATCACGGACATGACGAGGAGTCTCGAAATGGTCGAGACATAAAGATTGATATATTGGAAGCCTATATTTGGACATCGGAATGGTTCCAGGTGAAATCGGGATTTTACCGGTACACCGGGGGGTTACCAGAACCCTCCCGGGGGTTAATGGGCCTTAGTGGGCCATGAGGGAGAAGAGGAGGGACGGCCAGGGCAGGCCGCGCGCCCCCTCCCCCCTAGTCCGAATAGGACAAGGAAGGGGGGGGCGGCGCCCCCCTTTCCTCTTTCCCCTCCCCCCTTTCCTTCTCCACCAAGGCAAGAGGGGGGAGTCGGTGGGAGTAGGACTCCTCCAGGTGCACCCCTAGGGGCCCGGCCGCACCTCCCCCTCCCTCCTTTATATACGGGGGCAGGGGGCACCCTAGAACACACAAGTTGATCTTCAATATCATTCCTTAGCCGTGT
>NC_041391.1:136553462-136572593 GCF_002162155.2 Triticum dicoccoides
CGGTCATATCGTCGCGGAGTTTAGGCGAAGCCCTGCGCCGGTTGAACATCATCATCGTCACCACGCCGTCGTGCTGACGGAACTCATCCCCGACACTTTGCTGGATCGGAGTCCGGGGATCGTCATCGAGCTGAACATGTGCTGAACTCGGAGGTGCCGTACGTTCGGTACTTGGATCGGTCGGATCGTGAAGACGTACGACTACATCAACCGCGTTGTCATAATGCTTCCGCTTACGGTCTACGAGGGTACGTGGACAATACTCTCCCCTCTCGTTGCTATGCATCACCATGATCTTGCGTGTGCGTAGGAAATTTTTTGAAATTACTACGTTCCCCAACAGTGGCATCCGAGCCTGGTTTTATGCGTAGATGTCATATGCACGAGTATAACACAAGTGAGTTGTGGGCGATACAAGTCATACTGCTTACCAGCATGTCATACTTTGGCTCAGCGGTATTGTGAGATGAAGCGGCCCGGACCGACATTACGCGTACGCTTACGTGAGACTGGTTTCACCTTTACGAGCACTCGTGCTTAAAGGTGACTGGCGGGTGTCTGTCTCTCTCACTTTAGCTGAATCGAGTGTGGCTACACCTGGTCCTTGCGAAGGTTAAAACAGCACTAACTTGATGAACTATCATTGTGGTTTTAATGCGTAGGTAAGAACGGTTCTTGCTCAGCCCGTAGCAGCCACGTAAAATTTGCAACAACAAAGTAGAGGACGTCTAACTTGTTTTTGCAGGGCATGTTGTGATGTGATATGATCAAGACGTGATGCTATATTTTATTGTATGAGATGATCATGTTTTGTAACTGAAGTTATCGGCAACTGGCAGGAGCCATATGGTTGTCGCTTTATTGTATGAAATGCAAACGCCCTGTAATTGCTTTACTTTATCACTATGCGGTAGCGATAGTCGTAGAAGCAATAGATGGCGTAACGACAACGATGCTACGATGGAGATCAAGGTGTCGCGCCGGTGACAATGGTGATCACGACGGTGCTTTGAAGATGGAGATCACAAGCACAAGATGATGATGGCCATATCATATCACTTATATTGATTGCATGTGATGTTTATCCTTTATGCATCTTATCTTGCTTTGATTGACGGTAGCATTTTAAGATGATCTTTCACTAAAATTATCAAGAAGTGTTCTCCCTGAGTATGCACCGTTGCGAAAGTTCTTCGTGCTAAGACACCACGTGATGATCGGGTGTGATAGGCTCTACGTTCAAATACAACGGGTGCAAAACAGTTGCACACGCGGAATACTCAGGTTAAACTTGATGAGCCTAGCATATAACAGATATGGCCTCGGAACACAGAGACCAAAAGGTCGAGCGTGAATCATATAGTAGATGTGATCAACATATTGATGTTCACCGTTGAAACTACTCCATCTCACGTGATGATCGGACATGGTGTAGTTGATATGGATCACGTAATCACTCAGAGGATTAGAGGGATGTCTATCTAAGTGGGAGTTCTTAAGTGATATGATTAATTGAACTTAAATTTATCATGAACTTAGTACCTGATAGTATTTTGCTTGTCTATGTTTGTTGTAGATAGATGGCTCGTGTTGTTGTTCCGTTGAATTTTAATGCATTCCTTGAGAAAGCAAAGTTGAAAGATGATGGTAGCAATTACACGGACTGGGTCCGTAACCTGAGGATTATCCTCATTGCTGCACAGAAGAATTACGTCCTGGAAGCACCGCTGGGTGCCAGGCCTCCTGCCGATGCAACTGACGACGTTAAGAACGTCTGGTAGAGCAAAGCTGATGACTACTCGATAGTTCAGTGTGCCATGCTTTACGGCTTAGAACCGGGTCTTCAACGATGTTTTGAACTTCATGGAGCATATGAGATGTTCCAGGAGTTGAAGTTAATATTTCAATCAAATGCCCGGATTGAGAGATATGAAGTCTCCAATAAGTTCTATAGCTGCAAGATGGAGGAGAATAGTTCTGTCAGTGAACGCATACTCAAAATGTCTGGGTATAATAATAACTTGATTCAACTGGGAGTTAATCTTCCTGATGATAGTGTCATTGACAAAATTCTTCAATCACTGCCACCAAGCTACAAGATCTTCGTGATGAACTATAATATGCAAGGGATGGACAAGACTATTCCCGAGCTCTTCACAATGCTAAAAGCCGCGGAGGTAGAAATCAAGAAGGAGCATCAAGTGTTGATGGTTAACAAGACCACCAGTTTCAAGAAAAAGGGCAAAGGGAAGAAGAAGGGGAACTTCAAAAAGAACAGCAAACAAGTTGCTGCTCAAGAGAAGAAACCCAAGTCTGGACCTAAGCCTAAGACTGAATTCTTCTACTGCAAGCAGACTGGACACTGGAAGCGGAACTACACCAAGTATTTGGCGGATAAGAAGGATGGCAAAGTAAACAAAGGTATATGTGATATACATGTTATTGATGTGTACCTTACTAATGCCCGCAGTAGTACCTGGGTATTTGATACTAGTTCTATTGCTAATATTTGCAACTCAAAAAAGGGACTACGGATTAAGCGAAGATTGGCTAAGGACGAGGTGACGATGCGCATGGGAAATGGTTCCAAAGTCGATGTGATCGCGGTCGGCACGCTACCTCTACATCTACCATCGGGATTAGTTTTAGACCTAAATAATTGTTATTTGGTGCCAGCGTTGAGCATGAACATTATATCTGGATCTTGTTTGATGCGAGACGGTTATTCATTTAAGTCAGAGAATAATGGTTGTTCTATTTATATGAGTAATATCTTTTATGGTCATGCACCCTTGAAGAGTGGTCTATTTTTATTGAATCTCGATAGTAGTGATACACATATTCATAGTGTTGAAACCAAAAGATGCAGAGTTGATAATGATAGTGCAACTTATTTGTGGCACTGCCGTTTAGGTCATATCGGTGTAAAGCGCATGAAGAAACTCCATACTGATGGGCTTTTGGAATCACTTGATTATGAATCACTTGGTACTTGCGAACCGTGCCGCATGGGCAAGATGACTAAAACGCTGTTCTCCGGAACTATGGAGCGAGCAACTGATTTGTTGGAAATCATACATACTGATGTTTGTGGTCCAATGAATGTTGAGGCTCACGGCGGGTATTGTTATTTTCTCACCTTCACAAATGATTTAAGCAGATATGGGTATATCTACTTAATGAAACACAAGTCTGAAACATTTGAAAAGTTCAAAGAATTTCAGAGTGAAGTGGAAAATCATCGTAACAAGAAAATAAAATTTCTATGATCTGATCGTGGAGGAGAATATTTGAGTTACGAGTTTGATTTACATTTGAAACAATGCGGAATAGTTTCGCAACTCACGCCACCCAGAACACCACAACGAAATGGTGTGTCCGAATGTCGTAATCGTACTTCACTAGATATGGTGCGATCTATGATGTCTCTTACTGATTTACCGCTATCGTTTTGGGGTTATGCTTTAGAGACGGCCGCATTCACGTTAAATAGGGCACCATCAAAATCCGTTGAGACGACGCCTCATGAACTGTGGTTTGGCAAGAAACCAAAGTTGTCGTTTCTTAAAGTTTGGGGCTGCGATGCTTATGTGAAGAAACTTCAACCAGATAAGCTCGAACCCAAATCGGAGAAATGTGTCTTCATAGGATACCCAGAAGAGACTGTTGGGTACACCTTCTATCACAGATCTGAGGGCAAGATTTTCGTTGCTAAATTCGGATCCTTTCTAGAGAAGTAGTTTCTCTCGAAAAAAGTGAGTGGGAGGAAAGTAGAACTTGATGAGGTAATTGTACCTGCTCCCTTATTGGAAAGTAGTTCATCACAAGAACCGGTTCCTGTGACAACTACACCAATTAGTGAGGAAGCTAATGATATTGATCATGAAACTTCAGATCAAGTTTCTACTGAACCTCGAAGGTCTACCAGAGTAAGATCCGCACCAGAGTGGTACGGTAATCCTATTCTGGAAGTCATGTTACTTGACCATGATGAACCTACGAACTATGAGGAAGCGATGATGAGCCCAGATTCCTCAAAATGGCTAGAGGCCATGAAATCTGAGATGGGATCCATGTATGAGAACAAAGTATGGACTTTGGTTGACTTGCCCGATGATCGGCAAGCCATTGAGAATAAATGGATCTTTAAGAAGAAGACTGACGCTGATGGTAATGTAACTATCTATAAAGCTCGACTTGTTGCAAAAGGTTTTCGACAAGTTCAAGGGGTTGACTACGATGAGACTTTCTCACCCGTAGCGATGCTTAAGTCTGTCCGAATCATGTTAGCAATTGCTGCATTTTATGATTATGAAATTTGGCAATTGGATGTCAAAACTGCATTCTTGAATGGATTTCTGGAAGAAGAGTTGTATATGATGCAACCAGAAGGTTTTGTTGATCCAAAAGGTGCTAACAAAGTGTGCAAGCTCCAGGAATCCATTTATGGACTGGTGCAAGCATATCGGAGTTGGAATAAACGCTTTGATAGTGTGATCAAAGCATATGGTTTTATACAGACTTTTGGAGAAGCCTGTATTTACAAGAAAGTGAGTGGGAGCTCTGTAGCATTTCTGATATTATATGTAGATGACATATTATTAATTGGAAATGATATAGAATTTCTGGATAGCATAAAGGGATACTTGAATAAAAGTTTTTCTATGAAAGACCTCGGTGAAGCTGCTTACATATTGGGCATCAAGATTTATAGAGATAGATCAAGACGCTTAATAGGACTTTCACAAAGCACATACCTTGATAAAGTTTTAAAAAGGTCCAAAATGGATCGGGCAAAGAAAGGGTTCTTGCCCGTACTACAAGGTGTGAAGTTGAGTCAGACTCAATGCCCGACCACAGCAGAAGATAGAGAGAAAATGAAAGATGTTCCCTATGCTTCAGCCATAGGCTCTATCATGTATGCAATGCTGTGTACCAGACCTGACGTGTGCTTAGCAATAAGCTTGGCAGGAAGGTACCAAAGTAATCCATGAGTGGATCACTGGAAGCGGTCAAGAACATCCTAAAATACCTGAAAAGGACTAAGGATATGTTTCTCGTATATGGAGGTGACAAAGAGCTAGTCGTAAATGGTTACGTCGATGCAAGCTTTGACACTGATCCGGACGATTCTAAATCACAAACCGGATACGTGTTTTTATTAAACAGTGGAGCTGTAAGTTGGTGCAGTTCTAAACAAAGCGTCGTGGTGGGATCTACATGTGAAGCGGAGTACATAGCTGCTTCGGAAGCAGCAAATGAAGGAGTCTGGATGAAGGATTTCATTTCCGATCTAGGTGTCATACCTAGTGCATCGGGACCAATGAAGATCTTCTGTGACAATACTGGTGCAATTGCCTTGGCAAAGGAATCTAGATTTCACAAGAGGACCAAGCACATCAAGAGACGCTTCAATTCCATCCGGGACCAAGTCCAGGTGGGGGACATAGAGATTTGCAAGATACATACGGATCTGAATGTTGCAGACCCGTTGACTAAGCCTCTTTCACGAGCAAAACATGATCAGCACCAAGACTCCATGGGTGTTAGAATCATTACTGTGTAATCTAGATTATTGACTCTAGTGCAAGTGGGAGACTGAAGGAAATATGCCCTAGAGGCAATAATAAAGTTATTATTTATTTCCTCATATCATGACAAATGTTTATTATTCATGCTAGAATTGTATTAACCGGAAACATGATACATGTGTGAATACATAGACAAACATATAGTCACTAGTATGCCTCTACTTGACTAGCTCATTAATCAAAGATGGTTATGTTTCCTAACCATAGACATGTGTTGTCATTTGATTAATGGGATCACATCATTAGGAGAATGATGTGATTGACATGACCCATTCCGTTAGCCTAGCACTTGCTATTGCTTTCTTCATGACTTATACATGTTCCTGTAACAATGAGATTATGCAACTCCCGTTTACCGGAGGAACACTTTGGGTGCTACCAAATGTCACAACGTAACTGGGTGATTATAAAGGAGTACTACAGGTGTCTCCAAAGGTACATGTTGGGTTGGCATATTTCGAGATTAGGTTTTGTCACTCCGATTGTCGGAGAGGTATCTCTGGGCCCTCTCGGTAATGCACATCACTATAAGCCTTGCAAGCAATGTGACTAATGAGTTAGTTGCGAGATGATGCATTACGTAACGAGTAAATAGACTTGCCGGTAACGAGATTGAACTAGGTATTGAGATACCGACGATCGAATCTCGGGCAAATAACATACCGATGACAAAGGGAACAACGTATGTTGTTATGCGGTTTGACCGATAAAGATCTTCGTAGAATATGTAGGAGCCAATATGAGCATCTAGGTTCCGCTATTGGTTATTGACCGAGAATAGTTCTAGGTCGTGTCTACATAGTTCTCGAACCCATAGGGTCCGCACGCTTAACGTTACGATGACAGTTCTATTATGAGTTTATAAGTTTTGATGTACCGAAGTTTGTTCGGAGTCCCGGATGTGATCACAGACATGATGAGGAGTCTCGAAATGGTCGAGACATAAAGATTGATATATTGGAAGCCTATATTTGGACATCGGAATGGTTCCGGGTGAAATCGGGATTTTACCGGAACACTGGGGGGTTACCAGAACCCTCCTAGGGGTTAATGGGCCTTAGTGGGCCATGAGGGAGAAGAGGAGGGCCGGCCAGGGCAGGCCGCGCGCCCCCTCCCCCTAGTCCGAATAGGACAAGGAAGGGGGGGGCGGCGCCCCCCTTTCCTCTTTCCCCTCCCCCTTTCCTTCTCCACCAAGGCAAGAGGGGGAGTCCTACTCCCGGTGGGAGTAGGACTCCTCCAGGCGCACCCCTAGGGGGCCGGCCGCACCTCCCCCTCCCTCCTTTATATACGGGGGCAGGGGGGCACCCTAGAACACACAAGTTGATCTTCAAGTTTGTTCCTTAGCTGTGTGCGGTGCCCCCCTCCACAATATTCCACCTCGGTCATATCGTCGCGGAGTTTAGGCGAAGCCCTGCGCTGGTAGAACATCATCATCGTCACCACGCCGTCGTGCTGACGGAACTCATCCCTGACACTTTGCTGGATCGGAGTCCGGGGATCGTCATCGAGCTGAACGTGTGCTGAACTCGGAGGTGCCGTACGTTCGGTACTTGGATCGCTCGGATCGTGAAGACGTATGACTACATCAACCGCGTTGTCATAACGCTTCCGCTTACGATCTACGAGGGTATGTGGACAATACTCTCCCCTCTCGTTGCTATGCATCACCATGATCTTGCGTGTGCGTAGGAAATTTTTTGAAATTACTACGTTCCCCAACATTATGTTCCCGGATTTTGCGTCCCTAACGCGGTTGGGTGATTTATGGGACCCACTTGACAGTTCGCCTTGAATAAAACTCCTCTAGCAAGGCCCAACATTAGTTTTACCATTTTCCTACCACCTATTACCTTTTCCCTTGGGAGTAATTAACCCGAGGGTCATCTTTATTTTAGCCCCCCCCCCCCCGGGCCAGTGCTTCTCTAAGTGCTGGTCCGAACTGAGTAGACTGCGGGGCCACCTCGGGGAAACTCGAGGTCTGGTTTTACTCGTAGGATGTCTCATCCGGTGTTGCCCTAAGAATGAGATATGTGCAGCTCCTATCGGGATTGTCGGCACATCGGGTGGCTTTGCTGGTCTTGTTTTACCATTGTCGAGATGTCTTGTAACCGGGATTCCGAGACTGATCGGGTCTTCCTGGGAGAAGGAATATCCTTCGTTGATCGCAAGAGCTTATCATGGGCTAAGTTGGGACACCCCTGCAGGGTATAAACTTTCGAGAGTCGTGCCGGCGGTTATGTGGCAGATGGGAATTTGTTAATATCCGGTTGTAGATAACTTGACACCTGATTCGAATTAAAATGCATCAACCGCGTGTGTAGCCGTGATGGTCTCTTCTCGGCGGAGTCCGGGAAGTGAACACGTTTTTGAGTTATGTTTGACGTAAGTAGGAGTTCAGGATCACCTCTCGATCATTGCTAGCTTCACGACCGTTCTGTTGCTTCTCTTCTCGCTCTTATTTGCATATGTTAGCCACCATATATGCTTAGTCGCTGCTGCAACCTCACCACTTTACCCCTTCCTTTCCCATTAAGCTTTGCTAGTCTTGATACCCATGGTAATGGGATTGCTGAGTCCTCATGGCTCACAGATTACTATAACAACAGTTGTAGGTACAGGTTATGCGACGATCATGACGCGAGAGCGATGTTTGCTTGGTTTGGAGTTCTTCTTCTGCTTCTTTTTCAATCATGGGATAGGTTCCAGGTCGGCAGCCTGGGCTAGCAGGGTGGATGTCGTTTGAGCTTCTGCTTGTGTTTCATCCGTAGTCGGATGGTGCTCTTTTGTAAGATGATGGTGTATTCGTGTGGCATTGTATGCCTTTTGTATGTATCCCCATCTATTTTGTAATGTTGATGTAATGATATCCACCTTGCAAAAGCGTTTCAATATGCGGTTCTATCCTTGAGGGGACCTTCGAGTCTCTTTAGGATAGTATCGCATATTGGGCGTGACAGTCTGGTTCCTGCAGCGGCAGTGAATGCGGGCGGCAAAGACCAACTCCTTACTCTGGTGGGAGGAGGACAGACAGAGGAGACACTGGACAAAGGGGTCTCTCTTGCTTCTTCCTGCAGCGACGGTGAGTGCGGGCCCGCGCTGGCGACGACCAACAACGGGTCGGGCACGTCCAGCGGCGGGAGGACGGTGGACGGAGGTGTGGGATTTTGGGGAATTTTATATTCGATTTGGAGCTCGGCGCGACTGGGATTCCATTTGTTGGGCGGGTGCACCATGCATTTTACATGGGATTGGTGGTGTTCGTTGGATATTTTGAATTTCTTTGGTATTTGGATTTTTTTTAAAAGGATATTTTGTCGACGTGATCACTGTTTTTTAAGACCTTGGTAACTAGCTTTGTTAAACTCAAATAGTGCTTACATTGTCTGCTAAAATTTAACGATAGTACCTGGAGATGCATCTATCTATAAAGAAGGGGTGTTTGCACGCCCCCGCTCAGTTAGGTCATTACCAACTAGTACATTTGATCATCTATTACAATGCTCAATAGTAAATTTCCCAAACTCACATAATAACTCTCTACGATCATCTAAAACTGAAGCTGACATAGAATGTCCCTCATTCAGACGTATAGCATCGATCACAACAGAATTATCTATCCCCATCAAGACATTATTGCACCCCGTGCTTTAAAGTCTCTACCTAATAGTAAAACGGCTATTGCTTCTGCCCGTACATCACCGAAATTACCCACCGTACCATCCATAATAAATAAGGAAAAAACGCTTTCAGTTGATTCAATTAGTAGCAGTCCTCATAGAAATGACAAGTTGGCAAGTTCTCTCTTCCGATAGAGACCGGAGAGACCCAGGTTCGAACCCAACTAGCTCTCCCCTTTTCCCTTTTATAAATCGTGAACACCTATTTTTTAGCAAAGAAGGCAGGTTTTATTCATCTATGGCAATGTTTACATGGATTACAAATAAGACGTGAGCAATACCCAACCATGTGTGTCTACCCTGGGGTAGGGTAACACCTAGCCTAGCCATCTTATGGGCTTCAACATTGTAAGCTCGAGCTTCATGAGCAAAAACACACGAACTAAACATAGATTCTAACTCTGTTATTTCTTTGATAACTCCTCCATCCACGCCTCCAACTGCATCACGAATATGGTTAATGAACCCTTTATAATCTGAAGCAATATAAAGGTGTTGCATACCGAGATCATGAGCAAGTGCTAGTGCCTCTCTGCATGCCATAGTTTACAACACTGTTGGAGAAGTAAGACCTTGAACAACTAGTGTTGACGAGCCCAGGTGATCCCCATTGTTGTCATCGCAAATGGATGCGGCTGCACCTTTGTTGTGATCCATAGAGATCCTAGCATATACATTAATCTTGACACTTTCCATCGTTGGTGGCCAAAAGGCCTTGTGCTGTTCGCGTCGCAGCCAAAAGTTTCGTCCCACCTCGCTAGCTGAGGGAGCTTGAGAGTGGTTTATAAGCGCTGCTGTGCCCACTCTCTCGAGCTCCTCTCAACTGCAGGCTTTCGGGCCTACCTGTCACTTTGTGCTTGTGGGCCTACTGGGCCTTAATCCTGGCTCATGGTTGGGTTTCTAGTCGTATTCAGGCCGTGGTGGCCCAGTAGGTGGCACTTTTTTGTTTTCTTTGTTGCTTTATTTATTTTATTTTGTTTCTACTTACAACAAAATGCTTACTATTGCTATTTTATTATTTTATTTTATTTTATTTTGTTTCTACTTATTTATTAAAGCTTATTTTGTTTCTACTTATTTATTTTACTTTGTTTCTACTTATTTATTTTATTTTCTTTTTGCTTATAATGTTTTGAACAGAAAATACTTTGATACTTTTTGCCACATCATCAATTTTTAACCCTTTCTGACTTCATTTGTTATTTTTCATGCATTTACTGATTTTTTTTGAGCTATTCGTGTACAAAACGGACAATTTCTTTTGAAGTATCAGGGTTTCATACGGAAACTCATCTGTTACAAAGGGATTTCATTTTTTTATGAACTTATTTGAACCCAGACTTTTTGTGTGTTCAAAATGCACCATTCAAAGCCACATCATCAATTTTCAATCCTTTTTGACTTCATTTGTTATTTTTCATGCATTTACTGATTATGTTGAGCTATAAGACCCTGAAATTCAAAAGCATTTCAAATGAACTCTGAAAAGGTTGAAAATTGGCATGGTATCATCATTTCACCCACATAGCATGTGCAAAAAAGTTGAGAGGGTTAGGGCATGGACAACACATAAAACCACTTTGGTTGTTTGCCTCAGCCACTTCGAGAAAATTATGCATGCCCTTAATGTACTCGGAGGTGTGTCTGTCACCGTACATCCATTGTTGGTTCATCTGCGTGCATTATATATAATTATGTGTGTCAAAAACCATTCCAGATTCACATGGATAGATAAGTGACCAAATTAATAGAAGTTCATCATCACATTAAAACCAAAGTGCATACATAGTTCAAATTGAACAACATATAGCTCTCCAGAGCATCTAGTTAAACCATACATTAAAACTATGTAAAACCTTTCAATGCAACAACAAATGCGATCATAATCACAACCAAGGTAACAATTGATCCAACATCATAATGATACCAAGCCTCGGTATGAATGGCATATTTTCTAATCTTTCTAATCTTCAATCGCATTGCATCCATCTTGACCTTGTGATCATCGACGACATCCGCAACATGCAACTCCAATATCATCTTCTCCTCCTCAATTTTTTTCCTTCAAGTAATTGTTTTCTTCTTCAACTAAATTTAACCTCTCGACAATAGGGTCGGTTGGAATTTCCGATTCGACTACCTCCTAGATAAATAAAATCTATGTCAACTTGATGGGCATAATTGTCATAAACAATAAATGAACCAAATAGTTATAAAAGATAATATATATACCACATCCAAATCATAGCCAGGACGAGGGCCGACGGGGGCAGATACCAAAACCATCACACTATATAATAACAAGCAATAATAAAAGTAAGAAAATTAGACAAGTATCTATTTAAAGTAAGAATTTTTTTTCCTTTCAGAATAAGATAAGAACACGAGGTTCACCACGATGGGCCGGCGACGAGATTGGCGCGGACGATCGACGGTGGTGAAGACGGGGACGGGGCGTGATGGACCGCTAAACCTAGACAAATCTCGGGGAAAATGGAGTTTGGAGGTCAAGCTTCGAGAGGAGAAAGCTTAACTAGTTGGCTTGGGCATTTCATTGAACACTTCATGTGCATAGGAGGTGAGCTAGAGCACCACAAAGCTCTCCCCTCGCCAGCCAGAAAAAACAAAACACAGTGGAGTGCTCTGCTCGCGGGCGAGGGTATATATAGGCAAATCATTGGTCCCGGTTCGTGGCTGGAACCGGGACTGAAGGACCCCCTTCCCTAGGCACGAACTGGGACCAATGGCTGTGGGCCAGGAGTGAGGTCCATTGGTCCCGGTTCGTACCTAGAACCGGGACAAATGGGTCCACAGAAACCGGGACAAATACCTCCCGAGGCCCGGCCGGCCCCGTGGGCGCATCGTGACAGAACCGGGCCTAATGGGCTGACCAGGCCCCAACCAAAGCCCTGTTTTCTACTAGTGTTTGTCTTCTATCGGTAGGAGCAATTTTAGCATTCGATGTCGAAACTTCCTTCACTTGTTCAAGCTCCTCAATGAATCTGATTATAAACTGATGAGTAGACAACGGACTTTGGTGTATACCCTCGTGAATAAGCTTTCTATGCGCCGTCCAGACTGCCCACAATGTAACTGTTAAGCAAGTCAACTCGTCATGCGATAGCACCTCCATCATTGAGAACGACCAATTCCTAGCTATTGGTTCAGTTGTAGCTATCAAATGCTCCAACAGCAGCGGGTCTACTAACGCCCAAACGCATCTTGCCATCGTGCACTCTATTAGACTATGTCTCCACTCTCCACGAGTCTTGCATACCATATATACTACAACTATCTCCGGTAGTTATGCTTCTGTTCTTTCTCACATCCTCTGTTGACAACGAATTTTTTGCTAATCTCCAAAGAAACATTCTCACCTTTGTTGGCACCATTGTCTTCCACAACACCTAACAGCCAGCGCGCCCTATTGGCTGGCCCACTAGCGAGTCTGGACGCCCTTTGATCTTTATTCCGGTTTCTTTCTGGTTATTCGATATTCGTTTTTTTTCTGTTCTTATATTTTCTTATTTAAAATAATTCAGGATTTCCACAAAAAATCCAAGTATCATTTTTATTTCTGAATGTATGAAAAAAAATATTCCAGAAATAATAAAAAAATTTATGGATTAAAAACAATGTTCATGATTTTTGAAAACAATTTACATATTCAAAAAATGTTCGTGAAATTGAATCAAATGTTCGTGAATTCAAAATATGTTCAAGATTTTTTTTAAATGTTCAAAAACACGAAAAAGTGATTGTCAATTACAAAAGAAGTTCATTGATTCAAAAAATGTTCATGAATTCGGAAAATGTTCATGCATTTCCAAAAGATGTTCACCGATTCCAAAAATGTTCAATGATTCAAAAAATGGCTGGCTTATAATTTTCTTTTATCAATTCAAAAAATGTTTCTGACTCAAAATATGTTCGTCGATTGAAAAAAAGTTCATTGGTTCAAAAAAATACATGAAAATGTTCATGAATTTGAAAAATGTACTTTGCTATTTTCATATTCTAATGTTATATTTGTTGGACATCACTGTGGAGAACGAAAAAAAAGGCGTAAACAGGTAGCGGCATAGATATTTCTTTTGTCTATTAAGCTGAAAACACCTTGAGTACACTTAAGAAACATCTTATACTTATTTTGTTGCGCAAAACCATTTATCATGTTGTTTGCGATGTACTACCGTGAAACATTTAAAGGAATTTGCTGATGTCGTTGGTGTGTGCATGAGGGATGGCTTTTTTTTCCGTTGCAACGCACGAGCATTTTGCTAGTAACTTTAAACCTTCAAGTAATGCGTAGCAAAATGCAAAACCTTGGAGATGCGGAAACGGTTGGCACCCACGTGCATCATAATGCACAGAGATCCGACCATCGCTTACCATACCCCTCCGGTACTCCTAAGCCCTCCTACACACCGCTTGTCATGCACTGGAGGCGCTCATATCTGACACCGCAGAGACAACCTTGTTCACCGAGAAGTTGACTCATAAGTTGTGCTCTACTCCATGTTTGCACCTATCTATCTCTAGTAGTCCCCAACCTTGTTCTACACACACCTCGTCATGCCCATCGAGGAGATAGGTGTCATTGCTCTACACGTGTGCCATAACGCATCAGAAGGGTTCGTGCCATAGCTCCGTGCAGGATCGAAGAGCCAGACGTGCGAACTCAATCCATTGCTTGGATTTGGCTATATGTAGTCCTACTGGTGCCACAAGGCCTCCTCCGTGACCTAAATGTTTTTTTTAAACCGAACCGTGACCTAAATGTAGGTGCAGATGGCGAGCCACATGGGTGGGGAGGATCTAATTCATAAAACATACTGTAGTATTTAAGAGAACATTGACGTCGTTATAAACTAAAGTGGTGCATTTCATCCTATACAACAATTGCGTTAGTTACATATAATTGAAAGTCTTGCAGGTTTGCTAAAACCTAAAGTCTAAACTTTAAAAAAAACTTGCAATAAAAATGCTTTACAAAGCGCTTTCTCATTTTTTTTTCTTGGGCATTCTGTACCCAAGGTGAGGCCCATTAAATTTGAATAATATTTTGATTTTTTTTTGGCATACACCCAAGGCGAGGCACATGAAATTTCAACAATATTTTGATTTTTTTGGTATTTGAATATTTTTCTGAGATGAGGACTACTTTTAGTTTTAGTTTGATTTTCCTGAATTTCCTTCCTCATTTCCGTGGATTTTTCTTGTTCATTGGTATCCCTTCTCCATACATTTCTTTTCATGATCCAGTATGGAGTGAGTCTCCATATACAGAAAATGAGAAGTACTGACCCCTGTTCCCCTGACAATGTTGCATTACTAGTAGCAAGCAATGGCTACCCGATCGACTGACTGAGTTCCTTTCATTTTTATCCTCACTAGATGACCCGTTGCACCGATGGCGCAAAGAGCGAGATCAAGCCAAGTATTGAAAGAATACACATAAAAATATTTAGAGACAGATTAAAACATATGGAAATAAACAATTGTTGCTGGCAATGTCATGATTTTCTATAAACGGTGTAAACATATATAAATAGTCTTTTGAAAATATTAGTAGAAGGGCAATTGATTACATATATAAAACAAGTGATCACAAGCTTCTTTTGACCACGGAGACAGTAACGAGGTCTAAAGTGTACATGCAATATCATACACAAATGGAAATCTAAAGGCTATACATATCTTGCTCAGAGCAACGCCAAAAGGGCAAAGATACTGGATTGATTGATACGAAACAAGAGGTGGCTGTTGTTGGTTAGTACATATAAACTGAAGGTCACCAGAAATCTTGTGTGGTATTTAGCGCTGCTCTGACTTCATGCCAATATAGCATAACCTCTGTGTCACTTCTTCAATGCTTGGATTAGCTACTACTTTAGTTCTTCCGATAAAACTTTTTTTACACTAGTAGCAGCACCCCTAAGATTAGCAAGTTTCCAGCAAAAGGATCACATGAGAATCACATATATGTATCCTATATGAAGAGAAACAGAAACCCAACAAGATGATATAAAGAAACAGAGGTATCAAAACTGTAATTGCTATAAGAACAGAAGCTTGATTGCATAGGGTTTCTTATTACTATTTTGTTTTATGATTCATGCATGTATTTCCAGTCAGGATTGGTAGCTAACAGGGAACTACGCTTCATTGCCTAGAGAGGTCGTACCTCTTAAGCCTAGGTGGTTGAGCAAGTCCAGTTTCCATGGTGTTAGTAAGTGCATAGCAGCAACGCCGGCCAGTTCAGATCCCTGTGATAGAGTCAAGCTAATCACTGGGAACCATGCAAGTGGAAAAAAAAGAGAGGACGGTAAATCCGATAGAAATACTAACAGTAGTTGAAACAAAAGAATTTATGAAAGTTGGTGTGACCACCCGGTCATTATCCTTCTCCTGCCAAACAAGGACACGTGCGTGTGGAAGACCCATCTTTTCAAACTCTATGGTGTAGAGAACTGGAAAACAGGAGGGTAAACGAAAAAACATGAAAAATAAGAAACATGGGTAAGAAAAACAAAGAAAGGAGAGAAAATGCACTGGGCATGGTCATCTTTCTGGTCCCGATCTTCTGTAGGTACTCAAGCAGTTTCATGCGATATACTCGAACGGTAATATCAGCCCTATCGACTATTTTTTGCCCAGGTTCAAGACTCTCCATTATTTCAGGCCACTTTGGATTACACATGAAGGTTGTGATTATATCAGGCGAGGCTTGGGCTCAGGAAATAGTCATCGCGGCGTGAAAGTTTTCAATTATACAGCAACGCCCACCGGTATAGGATGACGGCATAATATTTTTCTTATGGACCTCGGCTTCATCAAGCTTACCAAGTCCAACAGCGTCAACAACAAGGTGGAGCTTTTTAGCGCTCATACCGTCCTGAAGCTTTTCAGAAAGGACCTTGATTGAGTAGTGAGAAGATCAGAAGGCAGTAAATCACCACAGTTTGCGTAGCAGCAACCAAATAACAAGATGAAGATGATAGGGCAGCAAGGAACTTGTGGCTGAAAACATAGGAAAATTGATAGCCAGAGTGGGATATAAACTGATTATGTTTTCTTTTTGCTTAGGCAAAAACAGACGTGAATATGACTAAAAACTGTTATTTTTTATATGTATGCGGAGGCAAAACCAAAGCAAGGTAAATAATAAGCTTTTGAACCTATATTTTTGGCTGCTGATAAGTGAAACCTGTGTATTTCTTTATACCAAGCACACAGGTAAGACCGGAAAGAAAATAAAGGAAGAGGATCTTAGCAGGCCTTTTACAAAAACAAATCGACCTTCTCTGTGTTTAACATTAAATTCATCTGGCAATTCTTGGCTTTGATTTCCTGGTAAGTCCCTATCTATATGCGAAGAAGGCAAGAACCTAGAATGATGAAGTGCAGCAGGGAATTAACAGGAAGAAACGTGATGTTTGCCTTCAGAGGTAAACCGATGAAGGAGAAGGGCTTTTAGATTAGCAAGCCCACAGTAAATATAAGATATAAGGAGGCACACACAGTGTAACAGCAACGACAAGGCATAGTTTAAACAGCATGGCCGAGCGGCATTTACAGTGAGTAGAGATTGTCATAAGGAGGGAGAGAAGGCAGAAAGGGCCAACGACAATATTTACAACGATGGTTTGTTCGACATGATAGAAGGCGTCCTGATTACGAACCGCGTCAGCTGAATTCCCTATAGTATCACAGCTTAGGTACTCTCTCTCACTGGTAGGCACTAAAGATAGAACACACTCATTTATTTTTTCAGCTACTTCATTCGTTGGTGTTAGAATTGCTCTTTCTTTTAGATAATCAACGTCAGAATACTTAGTAGGAACATCTTTGTGTACAGCATGAACAATGGCATCGATTTTGTCACCATCATCAGGAATGGTTATCCAAGATGGATCCAACTCCCCCTTACGGACAACAGCAAGTGACAAGAAATTAATGAACAACAACAAAATTCAGACAAACAAGCAGAAGCATTAAAGCAGTGCACAGGAGCATTAAAGCATATATTATGTTCAACATGGTGGAAGTTGTGCATAATGCCTGAAGACTGAATCAATTCAGCATTATTGGTCAACTCCTATTGTTGGTATATTTTAAATTTTTCCGATACATCTGGTCCCAGTAGATACTAAAGAACTGGTTCAAATAACTCCATATGAGCATTCTAGATTATCAAACCTTTTGAAAATTCTTTCTTGTCACATCTTTAATGACCAAGATCAAAGAAAAATAGACTGCACACAAACCATAGCAACAACCAACATTTAGCTTGGATCAGACAAACTATATTGGATGTTCTGCGAGTTAGACTAACAAATAGAGATATGTTGAGAAAATGTTTAACCAAACCACAGACATCAAGACCATTTTTCTGAATAAAAAAGGGCAGCTACAATTGTCTGTGTTAAACAGAAACAATAATGGCTCAAATAAGCCGAAAAATAACATAAAAACTCTAAAATCAGGACCAGGTCCGATTCATCAAGAACCAAAACAAATTAGCCATCATGAATTGATGATACTTGGGGTAGCACGTTCAAATGAAACTAAATTTCAACCACCGTTATTCAGTTTCAAAGAAAACAGTGCATATTCAGTTCCAAGTGGACTCGGCACGCATTGACTGAAAAATATAGAGCAAGCAATTATCTCTCCTGTTGGACAGATAATTTGACCAAAGAAGCTATATTCCCCCATAAATACCCAGGTGTTGATTAAGAAGCAAGACAAAAGTCTAGGAGGGAGGTCGAGGAAGAGGGAGGGCGTGTTATCGCAAATTATTATTATTATTATTTTGAAGTCTAATAGGAGAGCTGTTGGTATCCATGGATCAGGGGAAAACACACACTGTACAGGATAGCAAATTATTATTATTATTATTTTGAAGTCCAACAGGAGAGCTGTTGGTATCCATTGATCAGGGGGGGAAAACACTATATAGAGAGGGTTAACCAGGGAGAGGGTGGGACGGCCATTGCCGGGAGTCTAAGCCTACTCTCGCAAGTTTAGGTTCACAACACCCGCTAGGTACCAAAAGTGGAGCTCATCCGAAACTAAGCGAGCCACAACAGATGCAGGGAGAGCGTCGTACCGGAACACAAGGCGGCTCCGCTCGCACCATAGGGCCCACAGGGTGGCCGCCGCAAATTATAAACCTGCAACATACTAAATGAAGCATATGCATCAACACACTGCCATAACCTAAAATGTACTGAAATAGTATGTACTATGAAGTGCAAACCAATTATACAACAGAAAAACTCTCCACTGTCAGCACACTCCCCCGGATGAAGCATAAGCATGAGAACACTGTTAGTACACTTCCATGATTGTCATATTGATCGGCATAAACATTAAGTTTAGATAATTTATTTTATTTATAATCATGATTCCACAGAGGAACTAAGGTGTTGATAAGCAAGACTGAAAACACAGTAAAAATAATAAAGAGAGTGACAACATGGTGGAAATTTTATCAAAGTAACAGGGAGTTCAAACATGTTGGTCGAGTGGAACCAAGTTAGTGTGCTTAATTGGTCCACGAGCAGTGCCTCCAGGGTACTGGATGGCTTGTGTAGATGAAAATACTTGTATGATAACTTGGTTGCATGATAAAGCCAACAGGTGACCACTACATTTCCTGAACTGGTTCTTATACAACACACATTTATCTAACCATATGATTTCTAGTCGTTGCTGTGTAGAAGCATTATATGGTAAATCAGGGCCAAGAACTGGAAATAACAATCTCAAACATGTGCGTTCGTGTGCAAGGTACTTACAGTTGGGTATCACTGGCGCCTCTTTTTGAGAGAGAGAGAGAGAGAGAGAGAGAGAGA
>NC_041391.1:136572896-136600390 GCF_002162155.2 Triticum dicoccoides
AGAGAGAGAGGGAGGGAGGGAGGGAGGGAGGGAGAGAGAGAGAGAGAGAGAGAGAGTTTGGATCCAAACGATGTTTCAGCCTGCGACCAACCTGCCTCATGCCCTTCAAAGGTATTTGAAGTTGGATTGAAGCTGGTCATTCTGCCTCATGTTTATTGATTCTTGGTATAAATACGTAATTAGTTGCCACCAAGAAGAGCCAAAATCGCTCATTCCCAACCAAACCATGTTTCATCCACCATCAAATCAAGCAACCTCTGAGAAGAAACTATGCAAGCAGCGCCGCGACGGGAATCAATCAATGGAATCTCTCGAGTGATATGGCTGCTGCTCTGTCTATGTCTCAGCACCTACAGTGCAACTCTTTTTTTTCATGCTTATCAACGCAAAGCTATCTTTATCTTTACTTTTTTCACAAAATTGCTAGCTTCCAACATGAAGCAATTTGGTTTAGTGCCTCTTGATTAATAGAACCATGAAGTGATGGAAATGCTATGAAGAAACCGACATGCAGTGCATAGACCCAAAAACTTCTGTGGGTAATTAAGAAAGCTGAATGTGAGTGCAAAAGCAGAGCAGTTTTTGCATTTAAAAATGGAAGTTATAACTATTTATAACATGTTATCAATGTCAAGGCATCAAGTTAAAAAACAGGAACATACCTTAAAGTTGACAAATTTCCAAGGGCGATGTGGTGAAGTGAGCACGTAAACTGGCAAATTAAATGATGATGTATTTAATTTTTTTAATTTTTTGCGGATAAATGATGATGTATGATCACACCAAGAAAAGAGATCCCACTTTGGGCAATCTGCACACAACTGCCACCTCCACCCAGTCCAGAATCAATCCATCTCAGCAAAAGAAATTACATCCCCAAAAAAGAGCAAAATCAGTAACTCCGACCGCGATGAATCCATATAACAATCCAGAAATAAAAAGACGGTAGTTTTAATGAGCTACTTGGGCGTTATGCAGCCACCATGCAATCGTAAGCCACCTCCAACAGCAAGGCTGAACAAGAGGCAGAAGAATGAGCTCACAGGGGGAGGCTACTGGGTAGGGAGGAAGAAGGGTGGTCTCAATGTTGACAAATGTGTCTTATGATTTCAATGCTCATAAGAGTTCCCAAAAACCTGTTACAGAAAGGTCGATACTCTAGATGTAAGAACTCCCACAGTCCTAGCCACCCCAGATGAATGCCCAACAACTGAACCACATTCTATGTTTTCTTAGCTTAAAATTTTAGTACGAATCCTAAGTCCCATTGAGGATCTCTTAAGGCCTTGTTTGGTAGGAGTGGATTTGAGAGGTTTGGGGAGGAGGGGATTTCAGGGGATTTGGTGAATCCCCCTCTTCCATCCAATCCCCTCACATCCCCTTGAAACCTGAAATCCCTCTCCCATCACAATCCCCTCCATATAAAACACTGTTTGGTAGGCAGGGATTGCCCTATTGAGTTAAAATGATATAAAACAATTAAAAATCCAATCTTTACAGGTTAAATGGTAGACAAACTTGCTATAAAATTGTGAATGACACCTAATAAAAATGTGACAGCAGTTCTTCACATCTTGACTTGGAATCAGTATCTCATCACAGCAATATCAATCACATCACAGCAACATAATCTCTCATAGCTCACAATCAATTATGTTTTTACAGACCAAGCAAGGGTGAGAATGATGTTGTCCTACAGATGAATTGACAGCGAGTTCCTCTTGACGACGGACGAGCCTTCCTCCGACAGACTTGGAACCTCAAGAATCTGCAACACAGCAAAGGTATTTACACCTTCTATAAACAAGGGGAGCGTAATGTTGTATTATTATTGAGTCAAGGAAATATAACTGCTAGCTACCACTTCAAGCAAATGATGTTTTTCAAAACACATTTATTAAAACTGCAGAATACAATTTCTGAGTTGTGTCACACCGATGGGTGGAGATATTAATAAGGCTTACATGTAGCTCCTATCTTGTTAAAAATTACCCCCTCCGTCCCACATATAAGACGCTTTTGCAAGCATATTTAGCTTACAAAAACGTCTTGTCTTGTGGGACGGAGGGAACATTAAAATTGTTTCCGACTGAAAACTGTATCTTCACATGGAGCTGGATGAATTTCCTAACACAAGAAAAATTGTGTATATGCACATATGCTGCTAAGACATACAGAAATCAGGTGAGACAGCCTCAAGACTAGCTTGTCCTTCCCTCCTCCCAAAAGGCAAGCACTATGACTAAATGCCGGTATGGAGCGAAGTGGCATGATGCATCTCTCTCTGACAGTGAACTGTTCTTCTGTCTTCCTTCTTTCAGTGCTGGTAAGCAAAAACAAAAGGATTGTTTGGAGCTGCTGCTTAAAGAACGTTGCATCATTTTTGGGTGTATGATTACTTGATTAGGTTAATGAAGAGCTACTAATACTAGCATTTATGGCCCAACAACTGGTTTAGTGGCAGTTAAAAATGTCATCTGCAGGGCATCAAAAATCACTCAAAGCATGATAGGTGCATGCTTGCCATGGTCTCCTGCAGTGGTGTTCTTGGTCTTGGTGATTTCTGAAGACAGAGTTTTCTACTTTGCCATGCTTGCCATGAGCTGTTCAAGCAGGGCCATACTTTTCTATGGGTGAACAAGAATAATCTAGGTCAGTGCAAGTGTTCTTGGTCTTGGTGTGATGAGACGACATCTAACATTGTTTAACCAAAGCCGAAAAAGGGACACTGTGTTGCCATGCTTACCATGTTTTCTATGGGTGCACAAATATATACTGTAGTATTTTGAACCATGATTTTCCTACTTATTCAGTAAAAAAATGTGGGTAACACAAGTATCAGACCCTAATTGACCCATGACTCATGCATCAAATATACATCTGTTTCTAAATCACAAAACCATCATAGATGGGCAAAACATCTCTTGATAAATAAAGATAGATGTTGAACTCCACTCCACTCGTATCAGTCGGATTTCACAGGCTCGTCGTCCTCCTCTCACACCAAGTTGATGCAGCCAACGAACCAACAAAGCATTGGCACCAATTCGGCAGTTCACATCAAGCATTACCACTACTTGCAGTTCACCTTAAGATTCAGAGTTGACAGTGAATCACTAAACCAACAGTAACCTGCTACTAGATTCAGGGGACACAATCTAAGAGGAGGTGAACTTGGTGATGGCTTTGGTGCCCTCGGAGACGTCGCGCTTGGCGAGCTCGCCGGGGAAGATGAGGCGGCAACCATGGCCGGGCGGATTGAAGAACCCTAGACGACAAGGGGAAAGGAGGGGAGACGAGGCGTGGGCTTACCACCGAGGAGAAGGCCAGTATGGCGGAGGAGGTACGCCGGCGTAGAGATGTCGTTCGACGGCGTGTTGTGGAGGAATCGAGCGGCGGCGTGGTGAGCAGGCGGCGGCGGCGTGGTGTCGTTCCTCCCAAATCCGCGAGGCCCCCCTCGAGGGTTCTGTACCGCGTGGAAAGGAGGGTGTAGGAGGGAGTCGGAGGGGGTTGGGCCGTCGAATACCCGCGTACCAAATGGGCCCTCGCGGTTCTGTGGGGTTTCTGGGCCACGCGAGGAAATTGCCTTCAAAACCCCCTCGATCCTCTCCTACCAAACGAGGCCTAAAGGATCTACCAAATTTCACAAGGTTATGTGCTCCCACAAGTTCCTTGAAAGAGAAAAAAACCCTGGGTGACTTACACATGATGTTTGCAAAATAAAAGTGACTATATATTGCTTCTTTTCCAGGTACAGAAGCCTGTACACCAAGACCAAAGCAGATGTTGCGTTTTCTCAAAAAGGAATTACCCTTGTTGCAAATTCCATTTACTTTTAATTATGGAAGTACTTCATATTTGTTCATTATCACAAAAACAGTCACATTGTGCTAGTTGTAAACCTACACTTTCATTTACTTTAAGGCATGCACTTGCATTCTGACTGGCCAATTGTTATGGCGCTGCTAGAAGGAGGGCGCGAGAGGGCCGGCCGGGGGCCTTTTTGCCCACAGCCGGGTAAGAGGGAAGGGATTTCCTTCTTAATTCTTTCTTGGTTAGATTGATACATCTCCTCCCCTTAAATAGAGAGGTTTACTTGACTCCCCAGCAAGGCTTACTTGACCCCTAAGCAAGCGACCCTTATCTCTAATTAACCTTAAGACTAACGGGCTATACCGTCAGCCCAGACCCATTAGGCCCATTACGTACTCTAACACTACACCCCACCTGGACATGCAGCTTGTCCTCGAGCTGCAACCTAACCAACTTATAACCATGACTCGACGCAACACAAACCTAACACCTAAAAACAAGCCTTTTACATCTTGACTTGTTTTATTACTCTCAACCTGAAATGGACTGGGACGCTTTATTTTGGACCCCTGAACATAAAGTGGACACCATCCGCACGTTGGACGTGCATGTGTACAGCCACCTGGATCCCATGGACACCATCTGGACAAAAGGAGTGCACGTGTATGTCCACCTGGAAGTGGTCGCAAGAGCGACCAGCAGAGGCGCCCTCGCGGCGGCCGGCGGCGGAATGTACTGGTGCTACGTGGTGCACTCCTGTCGGTGACACCATGCCTTCTCCCCGCCGGACGGCTGTTGGTCTGCACCGCACAGAGAAGAGTGGAGGGCTTTCGATGGAGAATGGCGAGGATGGGTGCGCCCCCCCAACCGCCGATGTCGCAGACTTTGAGGTCGCTGTTCGTGGGGAAAACAGCATGCCCAAGATCCCCGACGCAGCGGACGAGATCGAGGTCCTTTGTGCAGCGAAGCGCAATTGGGAGGAGTGGCAGCTGCAGACCACGCATCTCCCGCACACGCCGACGCGCTAGGAGGCCGCGCGCAGCAGCCTGCAGCCTCACCGCCGCCGACACGTGGCGGGTAGCGATCCAAGCCAAAAGCGGTGACGGCGACGGCGGGAACTTGATCTGTTGGATGGGGACGCCCTGGGACGGCGACGGCGCTGATGGGAACGAGGTCGTCGCAGTCCCGTCGTAGGGCATCCCATACTGGTACGAGATGACCGGCGCCGCGGTCGCGTTCGAGGGCGGCGAGGGGGGGGGGAGCTGCTGTTAGTGTGGCGGCAGCGGAGGTGGCTGCTGGGGATGCGGCTGGGGCGCATAGGGCCCGACGAGGAAGGCCCTGATGCCCGCCACGGCCTGCCGTAATTCTAGGATTGTGGTTGTCATCTGCTCCGGGGGCGGACGGCGCCGGAGCAGAGGGTGCAATTGCCCCTGAGGACGCCAGCACGCCTAATGCCGGCGCGCCTGCTGTGTGGGGCAGCAGCGCCGATGAAGACGTTGGTGGCGGCGGGTAGGTGTGCGGCGGCGACGGGTGGGAAGAACTCGTGGAGGGTTGGACATGATCGAATCCGGGAAAGCTGATACCAAATTGTTATGGCGCTGCTAGAAGGAGGGTGCGAGGCCCATGACCGGGCAAGAGGGAAGGGATTTCCTTTTTAATTCTTGCTTGATTAGATTGATACATCTCCTCCCCTTAAATAGAGAGGTTTACTTGACTCCCCAGCAAGGCTTACTTGACCCCTAAGCAAGTGGCCCTTATCTAGGCCAATTACGTACTCTAACACTAATTGTTATGGCGCTGCTAGAAGGAGAGCGCGAGAGGGACGGCTGGGGGGCCTTTTTGCCCACGGCCGGGCAAGAGGGAAAGGATTTCCTTCTTAATTCTTGCTTAATTAGATTGATACATCTCCTCCCCTTAAATAGAGAGGTTTACTTGACTCCCCAGCAAGGCTTACTTGACCCCTAAGCAAGCGACCTTATCTCTAATTAACCCTAAGACTAACGGGCTATACCGCCAGCCCAGGCCCATTAGGCCCATTACGTACTCTACAAGGATGTGCTCCCGCAAGTTCCTTGAGAGAGAAAAAAACCCTGGGTGACTTACACATGATGCTTGCAAAATAAAAGTGACTATATATTGCTTCTTTTCCAGGAACAGAAGCCTGTACACCAAGACCAAAGCAGATGTTGCGTTTTCTCAAAAAGGAATTACCCTTGTTGCAAATTCCATTTACTTTTAATTTTGGAAGTACTTCATATTTCTTCATTATCACAAAAATAGTCACATTGTGCTAGTTGTAAACCTACACTTACATTTATTTTAAGGCATGCACTTGCATTCTGACTGGCCAATACTTTTGGAACCACATATAACAAAATAAGATGTTACAATTAGCTGCCACAATGCCACCATTTACCCGTGAAGCTCCCTCTAATAATGGTATTTCATTTCAAAGGGATGGTATGGAAAAAATGTCTCATGATCTGAATAAGAAGTACTTTGTACAGTGAGGCTTCTGTGCAAAAGTATTTGACCAAAACATTACCCCAATCACTTACCTCTCTAATCTGATTGGTAATGAGTTTTGATAAATAAATCTTGTAGCTTCCACCGATAGTTTCCTATTATTAAGAAGTGGAGTAGATGCGCTTAATTATGATCTCCACGAGATGATAAAGAAATCAAATCTGTGAAATAAACCAACTATAAAATTTACATGAATCAGAATTCTAGGCAAACAAAAGATTCCTTTCTTACTCTAGACAATATCGATACTGGGAAAGTCCATTTGATACAAAAAACAGAAATGTGCACTTTTTTTAATTACATCCACGAAAATAATAAAATCATACTCAAGTTCACCTAAAAGGTTCTCAAAGTAAAACCATGTCTAGTAAGCCTTGTGCTGCGTATGTGCAGTTCATCAAGAATTTAACGAAGCTCTTAAAAAGACAACTAAAATGAGAAAGTTATGAATCCTTGGGAACGTAAGGGAGGGAGGCGAAGAAGGAAGGGAACTTACCAACATTTTAAACATTCCGGCAGTTCCATATTCTGGGTTGAGCAAAACGGCAGAACTATAAGCCCTCATGACAGTGGTGAAATAAGATAACATGACAACATATTAGCAAATCTACAGATTCAAAGTAATGACAAAAAAGAAAAAGATAAGCAGATGAACCTTGTATAACTGTCAACAAACCTTTCAGGACATTTTCTTGCTTTTGACAGGAAGGACCGCTGGATAAATATGACCCTTTGACATTGACCCTCTGGTTGCAAAGAATTTTATCCGATGTCAAAATTTAACCTACAACTTGCTAGTAAATCAATATGAATGGAGAACAAGAGCGGCATAAAAGAATAACTCCAATTCAAGAGTACCACAAGGAAAACGGCAGATCATCTTTGTGGATGCATATGAGCAAGACTAACACTTACGGCCTACCACAACATGTATTTCTCCAGGCAAATAGGATAATGACAAGCCAAACAAAAGCACATGCGACTAATTAGTACATATAACTGAACGATGATGTTTTAATGTGAGAAGAACAGGCTGGTAACCGGTATTACGAAGTGATGTCAAAATCAACAGAGAGAACACAATACCTTGACATGTTGGGATTTTACTACGGTGAGAGTATCAATAGGCTGCAAACCACTGTTTTCAGCTAAAGCTAGTGGGATAGCATCCAAAGCATCAGCAAGCGCCCTGATTGCATACTGAAAGTATAAAGAAGCACAATTAGAAGAAAACATATATGACTTTCTTTTGTAGTACCAGTTCCAAGACCACAATTACCTGCTCAACTTCAGGATGCCGATCCGCTGCGGCTTCAACAACAATTGAGCAAGATATTCTGAGCCACCACCATACACAATTGAGTTGTTGATGATCAGATTCCTTGCAACGCACAGAGCATCATGAATACTTCGCTTGGTCTGCCGACTCTCCCCATCATCATTTTGTTGCCTGTGCAATATATATGAACACCAATCAGAAGATACCAGTATCCATCAGTTTAGATATGACTGAAATGTATACTAAGACTGGAAGAAACAGTCAAGCTTGGTGTTGCTCAGATATTTTGAGGACTTCAAATCTTACAATCCTAAAAGTAACAGCACATAACTGAATAGTACAGATGACTTTGATGTTATGATATTACTGTAAATATATTCAACCAAAAAAATGCCCAATATCATGAACAACAGAGGTGCGCTTGAAGTAACACACCATCCTAAAGATCCATCATAAAAGCTTACCTCTTAAAACAAAGAAGAGGCATAAATATCAATATCTAACCTGAGTAGTCTTTCCCCTCAGATATTTACACAAACAACTACTGTACACATCTACAACCTCTCAATATGGGACAAAAAAATGTTGCAAATCAGGGGCGCGGTACGGAAGAGATGTTGCTCAAGACTGCTATACCTAGGGATGCTGGGTGGTGCGCTGGTGCCGAGCATATCCACCCCAATCCGCTCCAGGGACAACTCAATCTGCGAATCCATGGTGGCTTTTGCTAACTGAATTTTCATTGCTTGCTGCTCCAAGCCCGTGCAACCCCATATCTTCATGGTTTGCTGCTCCAAACTTGAGTAATCCCCAAATCCTCGGCAGAGATGGAACGTTGTCCCTTGGCTCGCGGTGTCGCCTATCGCCGGCCTTCTGCCTCTTTCCACCATCCCACAGCCACGGGCTTCTTGTCGCCACCACTGTCATCCTCACCCACCCCTGCTCCTCCATAGACACACCAGAGATGCCCGCCACTGCTCACCCCGACGACCCGACCGCTGCCTCTTTCCGCCAGCCCACAGCCCACTGGCTTCTTGTCGCCACCACTGTCATCCTCACCCACCCCTGCTCCTCCATAGACACACCAGAGATGCCCGCCACTGCTCACCCCGACGACCCGACCGCCCGGTGGCGCTGCGGATGGCAGGTGGAGGGGCTAGCATGGGGAGAAGGAGGAGAGGCGGCGGCTAGGACGGAGGGAGGGAGGTCGAGGAGGAGGGAGGGTGTGTAAGCTGGGTTTTTACCGGGCCTTGGATGCGACCCCTCCTCTCTCATGCAGAACGCCGGCAAAACGCACCGCAATGCTGGGTCCTCGGGCAAACGAGGCCCACCCATCAGCCACATACAAGCAAAAATAAGATGTAAAGAACGATGGACGGTTGAGCCTTTGACAGAGCTGTAAAAAGTACATGCGCTGGTAGATCGAGCGCACCACATGGACCGGCGGACGCAGATGGCCCAGAACGGCGGGTAGCATAGCACGGTTTATATGTTCAATTCAGATTGGCAACTTGTACTCCCTTGTATCCAGAACTACATAATTTAACACCCTAATTTGCAATGCCAAGTTTGTGCAACTGCGCCATCAGACCAATGCCTTATTGCAACAGAAGCAGTCAGAGGAGATTGAAGAATTCTTTACTATCAATCCACCATGGAGAGATTTATGCCACTATATGATGACCGTGCAGAGTTGGTTGCGAGAAGCATCAGTGATCAACTGAAGAAACAGGGAGAGAGTTATAACTAGCATAGATGATCAGCTGAAGTGAACAAATAGGGGTACTTAACATGCAGCAGCAGCAGCAGCTATGGACACATTCAGTTCACACAGGGACACAGCATTACTGGATCCGCAACTCATCAGTTATTGTCAATCGATCATAGGAGTACTATATAAGCACAACATAACAAGGTCTGCACCAAACCCTTTCTCCAGAAATGAAAACTTAACAACAGGTTATCTGCACATTCTTCTAAAGGTCTTGGCAGATTGTACACGAAGATGAGGGAATTGATGGCAAAAACCATGAATGCCAGGAAAGATTTGGGCATGGAGATGTTCACCATTTTTGATCCAGTCCGTTACTCGAGCAGCTGAAATCCATGGAAATTGATGGCAAAAACCATGATTACTCCCCCAATTGTTTGCTCCGGTGCGTTACTCGAGCACCTGCAATACAAATCAAATAAACAATTCAGCATTGGTCTCTCCTTGCAGAGATTCAAGAAGTAATCAGTTATAACATGTGGGGAAAGCATGTTGTCCCATGCAAAACAGAACAGAATGAACACAAAGATAACAAATAACATTTTGGCGCACACATAAAAGCTCCAGAAAGCAATTTAGATAATGTGAAAAAAAAAATCAGTGCCGAACAAAATGGTTGGACATTGAAACAATGTAATTCATTTTAAGTAATATATTCATCTCGGATTTTAGAGCTGGCAGAAGGAAGAAGAAAAGAAGAACAAAGCGAAGTAAGTCCAATGCATTGGTCAAATGACGTATTTTTCCTGCTTCATGTCCTCGGCTTTAGTTTGTTGGTACAAGTGCCAATCTATGATTTGCTTACCAATCACAACCAGATCTGGGTATCTCACACCAAGAGTGAAACACATGAGGGAAATATCCGTAACTTAAACCGACATGATAACTACAAGCATAAGCCTAATGACTAATACAGTAGCATCATGATGAAGGTGCTACCAGGAAGCACACATCTAATAATATCTTCATAGAATTTTTTAGGCTCAATACTAAAGCTATATGATCAATGACCAATTGTAGTGTTTCGAGTTCAGCACACAATAATTTATCTCGGAAAAATGAAATTATTCTCTTTCTCCCTGAAAGATAGCAATAACTCTCAATTGCAACTTATCAATGGCTAACTCTTCCGTTGTCTATCATGTATGATGTTTAAAGAGCACTAACCAGCCAGGTCAGAATCCACCATAAGGGCCTGTCCGGTTGGAAGGGTTTCGAAGGGGATTAGAGCGGATTGGGCAGGATTTAATCCTCTACAAGTCAAAATACCCCTCAATCCCCTCCAAACCTCTTCAATCCTCTCCAAGAGGGGTTTAAACGAATAAGGCCTAACTACCAATAAACAGCAACTAGCAACTTTAAGGGTTATTTGACTTATTTCACACTTGTCAAATTCTAGCGCAAGTTTGGAACAATCAGATTGACAACACATGTAGAGAATATCAAGATGATGAGAGCATAACACTAGGCCACGCCAACTGATATCAAGTACTCTAAACGCTTTCTCCATCTTGGCGATAAGCAATACCCACATACCATTGAAGTGAATGTAATAGGATCAGAACTCTCACCAGCACGGGTAACCAAGTCAAAGATGTTGTGTTCATCAATTACCCTTCCGCGGGCTATGACAAACATCCCTGCTCTTCATTTTAGTAATAAATTCCTTGGCTTTCACGGAATCACCATGATTCAAATAACCCTCAATCATGCACATGTAAACAGTTGTATCATGTGGTATTCCCATATCAATCATCTCATTGAATTTGATCATGGCATCATCCATTCTGCCCATCTTGCAAAATGCAGATATCAGAGTTAAATATGTGATATCATTAGGGTTCACCCCCTGCTTCAACATTTCATCAAAGAAAAGCATAGCCACATCGATCATTCCATGTTTAGCATATGCCTTAATCAGTATGTTGAAAACAGAGCGGTCGGGTACAACTCCATCTCTTGCCATCAGCTCACAGAGATCAATCATTTCAACAAGGGATCCTTCTGTCGCGTACCCATGAAGCATAATAGAGTATGAGATGACATTAGGTTTTCGGCCCTTCACAGCCATGGAATAAAATATTTCCGCAGCTTCTTTTACTCTTCCATTATTGCAATGGTAGGTCATGACTGAGTTGCAGGTAACAAGGTTTGGCATAACACCTTGGCTTGTCATCAGTTTCAACAGCCTAAAGGCTTCTTTCAGCTGACCCAAAGTTAAAAATCCATGGATCAGGATATTATATATCCTATCATGTGGTTGGACACCACTATGAACCATATGTCGAAGGATCACCTCTGCCTTATCCATTGCTCTTGCTTTGCATAGTGCATTGATAATGGAGCTATATGTCACCTCATTAGGCACAACCCCCTGTTGTATCATTTCGTGGAATAGATTGCATGCTTTGCTTACTTCGCCCTCCTTAAAGAAGCCATTGATTACCGTGTTGTATGACACCACGTTGGGGAGTGGTCAGCACCTTTTTTGGCCATTATACGGAGCAGGTCAAGCGCAAGCTGGCTCCTACCATTGTCGCAGAAGCTCTTCACAACTACTGAGTAGGAGATGACATTAGGCAGGTTGTGAGGCACCTTATGAAGCAGCACATCCAGAGCCTCCTCCGTGCGCTTCATGTCACAGAGGCACTTGAATAAGCCACTGAAGGTGACGACGTCTACCGTGACGCCTGTCTTGAGGAGGTGAGCGAAGAAGGAAGGCCCAAGGTCCGGACGGCGCGCGAGGCAGCAGCATTCAATTAGTATGCTGTAGGTGTGACTGCTGGGTGCTATCACCCTGCCACGACCTGCTCGGGCCATGCGGTTGAAGAGATTGATGGCGAGGGCAGGGCTGTCTGTGCAGGTGGTGGAGGGCGGCGTACGCGCGAGGGCAGCAAATAAGCCATTGAGCGCACGCGATGATACTGGGACGGGTTGGCGCAGCATTTCGTCGAACAGTTGGTGTGCGAGCTGCGGACTGAGCGTCCCAGAGCCCAGATGATGGTGGAGTTCGCTCAGCAGCTCGTCGGCGAGTGAGGGGATGGAGCTGGAGAAGTAGCGGGGGTGGAGGCGCGACATTGCCGCCGTCCGGGCTGGGGCTCAGCGGACGGAGACGAGACTGGACAGTGCTAATGGAGAACTCCCTGCAGCGGCGGTGAACGCGTCGGCGACGGCGAACCACAGGCGCAAACCCGTGGTGGCAGGAAGGGGGGCGGATGTGGGATTGGATTTTGGATCGAGACGGGATTCGATTTGGAACTCTGTATGTGCATCAGTGCATCACAGTCGGCGTTGCGGCACAAACTGTACTACTCGTTGCATTCACCCGCCGTTGGTTCACAGAAACACACGCACGAGTTGACGGAGCAGGGGCAAAACTGAGTAGCCAAAAAAAGATGAGGAAAACCCTCATAAAAGATTTATACCAACATAAACAATATTGAATTATTTTATTGGATCCCTAGTAAAAAAAAACTCGGCCGTGCTGAGGCGGCGGCCGTAGGGGCTCTCGGTGGTGGCCCGCCGTGGCGACCAATAGCGGCAAATCAGGGCTTCCCCTGCCCAGATATGTTCTGCTATGGGTGGTGCCTGCTTGGGCGTTGGTCGGCGGCCCTAGAGAACGGTGGCTTTGCGTCTGTGATGCCCGCGCGGGCAAGGTTGGTGGAGGTCAGAGGTGCGATGAACGTGGCGGGTTTGGGTGAGGCCTAGATCTTGTGCCAGTGATGTCCGAGAGGGGGGAGGGGGGGCACTCTGTTCGACAATTGAGAGCGTTATAGTGAGAGCCTGGTGGGTTGTTGTCTGTGGTGGCGTCAGTGAAGTTTCATCTTCTTCCTCCTCACACCACAACCGGGATTTGAAATAGCGTGGTTGTCGGTATAGAGAATAACCGTCCCTTAGATTAAATGGCACGCCTGCTCCCTCGGATTCCAGCGGTGACCATTCGGATGGCCGTCGTGCGGCATCATCTCCTCACTTTTCGATGTCATGTGAATGGCGCGACGACATTTCTCATCGGGAAACGCTCCCCTTAACGACCGCCCGCCGCCTCCCAACTCCCCCCTTAATGGCGCCTACTGCGGCCTATAAAAGATCAACGCCCTTGTATCCCGGCAAACTAAGTGGAAGCGGAGCTACCCGATACCAAAAATCAGGCACACTACCTGAGCGAAAACAAACATGGCCAGAATATATTTGGCGAAGCACCAGGGCTCCGTGTCAACTAAAGTCCTCATCGGACGAAGCAAGAGTTTTGGATATACTACTTCATTGCCCGGTTGGCTCCTTCCTCTGCAAGTACCTTGGATTGCAGCTTGCTCTCAAACTCTTTACTAAATCTGAATGGCACCTGACGCTAGACAAGGTGATGGCCACTGCCCGTGCTTGGCAATGGGTTCTAATTGCCAGAGCAGGAAGATTTCTTTTTTCTTTTGACTTGGGGCGGGAAGATTGGTTCTGGTGAACCCAGCTATGGTTGCCAAGCCCGTTCATCAGTGCCCACTAAGGCCTTGTTTGGCACGTGGGGTTTTCAAGCCCCAAAAGGGGCTGGGGATTTGGTGGATTCCTCACCTTCACCGATCCCTTTGAATCCCTCACGTTCCCTTGCACATAAAATTATTGTTTGGCCGGGGGAGTCTTTGAGTGCCTAGCACGATAAAAATCCTTTTTTTTACGACAGCAACAACTATTCATCACAATAAAAACAATTCATCACAGCAGCAGCAACAACAATTCATCACAGCAACACCACCATCATTTTATATGACTTTGAATCAAACAAAACAAGAATATCTCATGACATTAGTTCATCGCAACAGTTCATCATATCAGTTCATGGCACCAATTCATCACAACGGTTCGTTAAAAATTTGATCATCATTTTTGAATGGCAACAACACTCAATATCATAGTATTACTCTTATCTTTTCGTTTGCCTTCATTTTTGGGATCCCAATGGATTGGGGGAGGGGCGGGGGATTCTCAGGCCTGTTCAACAAACGCTGGCTTCGTGATTTTTGGGGCTTTTGAGCCCAAGAGGGATAATCTCCCTATGTGCCAAACATGGCCTAAATTGGTACCGAACCTTTCGAAGAAATGGATGCGAGCCTTCTTTTGGCTTTAACACTCGGGTTTGGCAACCCGGGGAGCTACATTTTTTACCTGTAAACATTCTGGAATCTGAATAAAACTTGGTGAGAATTGTCTAAAAAAAAGGGTAAAGCGCAGGGTGGGCAGCTCCTTGAGTTCGTTGGGAATGGCTTCGTGGAACTGATCCTAATATGCCCTGGCAAGGTTTACCTATGATCCAGGACCCCATGTGAAAAAACGTCTTATATTATGTTACGGAAGGAGTGGCTTTGTTCAGATAAGGGTTGGCCCTTAGCAGATCTGTTCATAGAACGACAACTTTACTTGGCGCTGGAACAGATCAGGGCAATACTCAGCTAGTTGAGTGATCAAACTTCCTATGTACAATCAAATGCTAAATAATACAGAATCAGGTTTGTACTTTATTCTTACCACCATTTTCTAATATAATACATCCACTTGAGCCACAACTAATTCCGGACCGAGAGAGTACTACGGCTTTTTTTTTTTTGCATGGAAGGTAGTACTTATTAATGATCGTGTCTTGTCCAAAACAACATATCTTGAACAAAATACAGGTGCTACAATATTGTAATTTTCAGAAATTTGTAGATTACATATAAACATGCAGCAGCAGCTATGGACGCATGCATATCTTTACTGGAAGTTTAAAACTCAACACTTGCAGTCATTCGATCATACACATTTACAACACAACAAAGTCTGCACTGGAATCTTCGTCCAGAAATGAAAAATCGACAACATGTAACTGTTAATAATAGTTAGACGCAGCTAAAGATCTCGGCGGAACAGATTGTACGCAGAGATGAGGGAGTTGATGGCAAAAACTACAAATGCCAGGAAAGATATGATGATGGAGCTGTTTGCCATATTCGGGAAAGTATCGCTCCCCCAGTTGTCGATCCAATCACTTACTCGCGCGGTTGCTGATGACGATGATGATATCAAGAGGTATGCGAGGACCTGCAATGCATATAAAATAAATAAATAAGGACTGATCTCTCTTTGCAGAGATTGAAGAACTGACGAATTGTATATGTCGGGAAAAGCAAGTTCTTTTGGTACAAACAGAAAAGAATGAACGAAAAATTAACAACTACTCCCTCCGTCCCACAATGTAAGACGTTTTTTGACACTAGTGTAGTGTTGAAAAACGTCTTACATTATGGGACGGAGGGAGTAAAATTTATGAGTACAGCCTGTACAAAACAAGCACACATGAAGGCAAGGCCCCAGGAAGCTACCACATGGAACATGAAACAAAAATGGTGCCAAGAAAATGGTTTAGCTGTGACAAAGTGAATTTAGTTATCGGGAATATATTTAATTTGCATTTCAATTTGTATAGCTAGCAAAAGGAACCGAAGGTGAACAAAGGAGCAACTCCAACAAATGGTTCAAATGACATATTCCTCCTACTTTTTTGCCCTCTTTACTTTGTTGGTTCATCTAAACCAACTGATCACTGACACATGCACTGGACATGATGTGGTCGTGCTGCCACACAACCAGGTCAGGACATCACACATGAGAGAAATATATGGGAAAAGGCCAGTCTCTATACAAAAATTAAAATGAAATGATATGCACAAACATAGGCCTAATGGCTAATGCGCTATCACCATAATGAAGGTATTACCAAGGAGCACAGAGCTAATAATATATTCATAGCAACCATTTCCTGGGGACATATTGGGTGCGCTAGACCCCTAGTTCAACATCTAAAAAGTCTTGAAAACAATTAACAGCACATGCATATATATACCATGTCATAATCTTTTAGATTTACATTCGGCATACAACTGAAGAAATGAATAGGACAAAACCATCAGTGAATAGTACCGATAGGATAGTACCACCAGGATACTATTCAGACAAGATTTTGACTTGTCATTCATACTATGATTTGTCTATTTTGTGTATGAAGCTTTCAATCGGATTCGGGAATGAAAGTTTGTGGCATAGTACATATATTATGTCTATGGCATAAATCAGATTCAGACGTATTTGACACAACTTTAGATGTGTTCTTTGGAGGGCTAGTACAGTAGTACACCTTAAGGCTGCTAGTGTATTCTATACCCCCCCCCCCCGGTCCCCTGCTTTCCGTGGGAATATAGATGTATATTTATGTACCATGATAAAAAATTCAAATCTGAATTCGATTCACAACTTGATACACAAAAAGAGACAAAACAGGTTGTAAATAGTATCACATCCAAACCCAAAGTGAATGATACCATGCTGGTACCATTCACAGTAGAATTATTTTTTTGATTATTGAGTTATGTATTGAATTCAGAACTTGAATATTGTGACACTGTATATACATTTTGTATGAGTACTGTTGATTTTTTTCTTGAATTTTTTATTTCAATGTGAAAGTAAGGATTAGTGCACTAGTAGACCTGAATAAAAAAATTCGATGACCAATGACCAATTGTAGCGTTTGACTTCAGAATACCATTTAAGGCAGAAAACTGAAACTGGTCTTATTCCTTTGGAAGACAGCAACAATTCTCAGTTTTCACTCATTAATACTTCCTCCGTCCCATAATACAAGAGCGTTTTTGACACTACACTAGTGTTAAAAACGCTCTTATATTATGGGACGGAGGGAGTAGTTCACTTGTTTGTAAGGGAGCAAACATATCAAGACATATGAAAGCCATGGTTGTCCATCGTCATATCTGAAGTATACATATCACTATAGGACACAAGGTAATATGCATGCTAAACCCAATCATCCACTTTGCAATCCACAGTAATGCTGCATATACTAGAACCAAATTGTTTTGAATATTGCAGTGTTCACTGGAGAACTTGAGCTAGACAATTGTCAACTAACACTAAACAGCAATTAAAGACTACAAGGCTTTATTCAGTTTCTAGAATTCTAATGCAAGTTGGGGCAATCAGAATGTATGCATTTCGAGCATACCAAGACCATGAAGCACAACCAAGCTGACTGCAAAATTGCAACACAGCATAAAGGCTAATCACAAGAAAGACATCCTCAGAATCTTCTAAAGTTTATACTTAGCTTCACCATGATGACTTTGTACCTTACCCTTATTCCCTTCTAAGATCACATGACTTGCAGGTCGCACAATACTAAAGATACCTATGAAAAGGAACAAGAGACTCTGAGATGCAAACCTGATCCATGGCGAAGTCGAAATAATCACCCTTGGGCCGGGGAATCAAATGTCTCTTTCTCGTCAAGTGCAACGCTAGTGCAAAGAACTGGAACACCGAGTACACGAATCCGATCACGTTGATAGCCTCCGAGTACCTGCGCAGCAGCAGAGCACATCATCGTAAGGGAAATTACCACTTGAAGAACCCTAACCGAACAAACCGGGAGATTTTGTGAACTGAATTTTGAGAAGGAGCTTTTTATTTGCTTACCGTAACTGGGTGTAGTTGCTGTAGGAGTCGAGGGCCCAGCCCTTGCGGGTGTCGGCGGCGAGCACCGCGAGCGCCGCCAGGCAGAGCGCCGCGGCCACGAGCCGCGCGAACAGCGCCGTGCGCTGCAGCGTCGCCGTGCGGCGTTTCCTGTACATGATGTCGGGCACGGCCCGGCGGTCCCGTTCGACGGACCTGACCGGGCCCGGCGCCGGCACCGTCGATGGCGCGGCCCGCGCGGGATGCACAGGCGGCGAGTCCGCCACGTGCGGCAGCTGCGGCCGCGGCTTCGGCTCCGGCGTGACCCACTGCTGGGGCTGCGGGCGCGCCTGCGGGTACGGCTGCGACTGCGGGTACTGCCTCTGGGGAGGAGGGGGTGTTTGGCGGCGGCGGTCCTTGGTGCGGCCGTTCCAAGAGTACCAGGACCGGCCGTCGCCCCCGGCGCTGGTCGTGTGGTCCGAGACGCGCGGGATGTACTGGGCGGCGTTGGAGATGGGGACGGTGGTGGACTGAGGCAGCGGCGGGGAGGGGGGATCCTCCTCGTCCTCCGACCGGCTGCCGCCCCCCTCGCGCGGCTGTGGCTGCGGCTGCGGAGGCATCGGCGGCGGCAGGGGCGGATCCTCGGGATCGCCGCCGGCTGCGCGCGGCGGCGGCGACGGCTGTACCTCGGCCATCGTTTTGGGGGAGGAAAGGTTGGTTGGGGCTTGGGAGGGGAATGGGGGTTTTCTCTCTCGCTTTGCTTCGTAGTGCTGGCGGTGCTCGGGGAAAAAGCTTTGAAGGGTTTGGGATACTTGGATTGGAGGATCTGTGTTCCACCGCGTGCTGTAAAGCGATTCCACAATCTACACACCATTGCTTTAGCTGCCAATTATTTTTACATCCAATATGAAATTCTTGGGTGTAAAGCATGAACCTATAAGTGGAATGGGTTTTCTTTTCGGAACGGTCGCTCCGGTCCTAACAAGCGAACAGGCCACGACTGTCGGATGCAAATGTTTTGCCGGTATGATGCGGCCGCAACGACGAGGGAGAAGAGGCTGGTGGAAGAAGGGGATGGAAAGGAGGAAGGTGGAGAAGGGACAAATTGGCGTCGAACGGCACAACCCCTTCAGACTTTAGAGGGTTGGTAGTGTGAGATGTTAGCACCGTTGACGTGGTTGTGGATAGAGAAAGGAGAGCATGAGGTAAAAAATAATTAGTGAGAAGAGGGCTTGGTGACGGAGCGGGACGACAAAATCGTGGATTAACCTTGATGGGATAGAGATTCAGGATGATGCGGAAAATGACTCTAGTGACAAGGTAAAAATTGGAGGATGGTGTGGTGATGAGGAGGAGGAGATGAAAAAGAAGAAGGTTCGCTCTGGAGACAAACAGTGTGAATGGTCGTGCCTCGATTTCATTGTATATGTGAAATAGTAAATGGAGTTCGGTATAAGTAGGACCAAATATCGATGGGTACTAAGAGCAACTCTAGTAGAGTCGTCATATTAGCAGTCACCGTATGCATATGGAGCGCGTTCCATATGCAGTTGGAGGTTGGCCAGACAACGCACAAACTCAGATTCGCCATATCACAGTCTTGATTTTTTTCGTTTCCTGATTCAAACACTTCGATTCTCTTCAAATTTAAACGTTTAGCACATCAATCAAACATAGTTTTAAAGAAGTTACATGAAAAAACATTTAAACATGCGACATTTATAAAGCACTTGTTGCTGGCGTGTGCACCGTCCCCTTTGCTGGCTTGTGCACCGGCCCCTTCTCTGACTTGTGCACCACCCCCTTCACTCTCGTGTGCATTGTCCCCTTCTCCGGTGTGTGCATCGTCCCCTTCTCCTCCGGCATGTGCATTGTTCTCTCATTCAAGGTTCCCGGAATGTATGAGCACCATTCGCGTTTTCTCCCAAAGTGCTCGTGCCACTAACTCCATTTGATGCGGATTCAACCTGATGAACCGATTCTTCTTGGCTATATGTTAAATTGTCTCCTGATGCTCCTGAATTTGAAGCCTACGCACCTCCATCTCTTCCCGATTCCGGTTGCTCCCTGTTTTTGTCTGCTCCCTTGCATAGCATCCCATCTCACCCTCTTCTCTTAATTCTTTCTTTCATCCATCTCTAACTTTTCTCGCTTCCTCTTCTCGATGTATTTGTTTCTTGTCCTCGTCAGCTTCTCGATCTTTTTTTCATCCCCTCCAACTCTCCTTGTCTCCTGGGCTTCTCATTTCCTCTCTTCCTCCTGTTGGGTCGACCCACGCTAGTAGCTGGAGTGCAACTTCTAGGCACATTTTCCCTTTCCTCTCCAACACCATCATCATTTTGAATAGCTGCACTTCCTAGATTTTGGATTGTCATCATCATACCTCGACTTTCACTTCTCGTAGCCTTCCAACAAATCCCAACAATGTCGGAGGCCTAACGATCCGTCAACTTGGTCATTTGTCGGTACCGTTCTTAGGCCATGTTATCCTGAAACACACAAATGCTTGATTTGATAAGAATGCTCAAAGTCATGCAAATGTAGTGATCAAAAAACAACAAGATTGTCCAAAGAATAAGGCTGATTAGATATTGGTCAATAGTGACACCAATAGGAGGGTGTGGGAGTCCTGGACTAGGGGGTCCTCGGGCGTCCGATCTATTGGATATGGGCTGGACTGATGGGCCGTCAAGATACAAGACAGAAGATCACCTCTCGTGTCCGGTAGGGACTCCCTTATACGTGGATGGAAAGTTTAGGTGTCCGGATATGTTATTTCCTTTCTATTAAACCGACTTTATACAACCATAAGCCCCTCCGGTGTCTATATAAACCAGAGGGTTAGATCGGAGGCAGGATCACAACATTACCAAGCTAGCCAAACTAGGGTTAGCCAATACGATCTCGTGGTAGATCAACTCTTGTAACCCCTATACCCTTTGAATATAATCAAGCAGGAGTATGGTTTTACCTCCATTTAGAGGGCCCGAAACTGGGTAAACACGGCGTCCTTTTGATCATAGTTACCACCGATGCTCAGACATATAGCTTGGGCCCCCCTACCCGAGATCTGCCGGTTTTGACACCGACATTGGTGCTCATTGAGAGCTCCGTTGTATCATCGACGGAAGGGGTGATGGCTCGCCTCTTCATCAACAATGATGCTGCGTCCAGGGAAACCTTTTTCCCCGGATAGGTCTTTGTGTTTGGTGGCTTCGTGCTTCGTGCCAACTCGATCGGCCGCCTCGAGTAGGTCGACGGTTATGCCCCCGAGCACCAGATCAGGTTTGGAAACCTAAACTACACCACTGATATCTGAGGAGATCTAATCTTCGTGGGGTTCGCAGCCTCGGCGGTTGCTCTATGCCCCCATCAAGAAGGCTTTTCAAATCCACTGTTAGATGCCGTTCATGGGTCAACTCTCATACTGGCCCCGGCCTTTGATTCGGGGCAGGTCGTATCGTCCGAAGACGGGAGTGTTAGCCCCGCCGGACTCCTTCCCCTCATGGAGCTCTTGACCAGAGACCCAGATGCAGTCTTGGATTTTCCTCTGGACGATCACTCCAAACTGTCAAGGTCTACGCTCATTGGGTCCGATCAGGTGTCCCATGCCGAACTTAGCCCTGCAGGCCCACAGTTTCCGGTCCAGCTTTCGCTCCTAGATGAAGCATGGGGATTGATGCAATCTCTCGCCATCACGGAGGCTTTACCTCCAAACTGTACCCAGCTCGGGCTGGGGGCTAAGAGCGGGGAGTTTTATGCCCCACCCACCACGCACATAATAGCCACTTTCGAGGATTTAACCGACATGTTGGACTACGCGTCTAAAGACATCGACGGTATGGACGACAATGCAGACGCCGAACCGAGCCAAGTCCCACCCATCACAGGGCGTTGTACGGCCACTTCAACCTATGATGTATACATGGTGGACACTCCTGATAAAAAGGACGGCGAGGATAATCAGAACCACGATGAGGACAAACCCATCGATAAACCACCAAAGTGCCGACGCCAGCGGCGCCGTTCACGATCGCGTCTACCGGGACTAGAGACAATGAGACTCCGGATGATGCCGAAGATCCCGAATACCCCGTCGAGCCCACATCCGAACATGATGAAAGGGAAGACGGTCAGTATAGTCCCGAACACGCTGATCACGGAGATTCGGAGGACAACAACGATATGCCAGAATCCGAAGAGGACGTTAGCCTCGGTGACGAAGACTTTATCGTCCCAGAGGAACCCCTCGAACAAGAATGCTTCAAGCGACAGCTCATCGCCACAACGCGGAGCCTGGAAAAGAAACAATAGTAGCTCAAAGTTGAACAAGATACGCTTAATGAAAGGTGGACTAAGGTCCTGGCCGCTGAGGAATACGGCCATGAGCGACCTGCCAAAAGTTACCCCAAGCGCAAGCTGCTGCCACAATTCGATGACAAAGCCCTTGAGTACCGTCGAAATACAATTAGGCAGATCAACCAGACCGACCACCGCATGGACGGGATAAAGCGGCATACCAAGTCGAACACCAACCCGCACCCCCTCGCCGAAGAGGCAGGGAGACAGTAGTCGCGGGATACACATATGAACTGCAACGTGACCTAGCTAATAAAGCTGGCCAGACTAGATCAATCTACGGATCAACAGGCCGTGCCCCGGCGCGAGACAACGGCTATGAAGCTGGCGTGACGACCATTACTATACTTGAGATCAGAACCAAACTCAGATGTCAGCCGACCTCTGCAGCAATATTGCGCGATATAGAGGGGCCGCACACCCTTTATGCTTCACTCGCACTACAAAAAGAATACACTTCCGTGATGATACGTGTTTGTCACAGTAGGTCGCGTTTTCTGCCATGCATGTACATCCATGACAAATTTATGACAGAATCAAGATAGTCATACATGTGCTGTGATAACCCACAAGTATAGGGGATCGCAACAGTTTTCGATAAGTAAGAGTGTCGAACCCAACGAGGAGCTAAAGGTAGAATAAATATTCCCTCAAGTTCTATCGACCGCCGATACAACTCTGCGCATGCTTGACGTTTGCTTTACCTAGAACAAGTATGAAACTAGAAGTACTTTGTAGGTGTTTTCGGGTAAGCTTGCAAGAAAGTAAAGAACACGTAAATATAAACTAGGGGCTGTTTAGATAAAGACACAACTAAATTAGTAAAAGTAAAGAGCTTGTTGTCACAAGAAAGTTATTTGTCCCTAGGCAATCGATAACTAGACCGGTAATCATTATTGCAATTTTATTTGAGGGAGAGGCATAAGCTAACATACTTTCTCTACTTGGATCATATGAACTTATGATTGGAACTCTAGCAAGCATCTGCAACTACTAAAGATTCATTAAGGTAAAACCCAACCATATCATTAAAGCATCAAGTCCCCTTTATCCCATACGCAACAATCCCTCTTACTCGGGTTTGTGTTTCAGTCACTCACCAACCCACTATAAGCGAATCATGAACGTATTGCAACACCCTACAACGAGAATCCCTCATGCTTGCGCGACACGGAGGTCACCATAGGATAGCACCAATAATAAAACATACAACTCAAACCAATCACGATCATCAAATAGCCATTAGGATAAAACAGATCTACTCGAACATCATAGGATAGCCATACATCATTGGGAAATAATATATAGCGTTGAGCACCATGTTTAAGTAGAGATTACAGCGGGTAAGAGAGAGGTTACACCGCTGCATAGAGGAAGGAAGAGTTGGTGGAGATGTTGGTGAAGATCGCGGTGATGATGATGGCCCCCGGCGGCGTTCCGGCGCCACCGGAAGCAAGGGGGAGAGGGCCCCCCTTCTTCTTCTTCCTTGACCTTCTACCTAGATGGGAGAAGGGTTTCCCCTCTAGTCCTTGGCTCCCATGGCTTGGGAGGGGCGAGAGCCCCTCCGAGATTGGATCTATCTCTCTGTTTCTGCGTTCTCTGCGTTGGCAGATTCTACCCCTTCACCGTTTCTTTTATATCCGGAGATCCGTAACTCCGATTGGGGTGAATCTTTCGCTCAGATCTTCCTTGTAAAATTATCTTTCTTGCGCCAGAAGGAGAGCATCAACCGCCTTACAGGTGGACCACGAGGGTCAGGGGCGCGCCTAGGGGGGGTAGGGCGCGCCCCCCTACCTCGTGCCCACCTCGGATACCGTTTCGCGTTGATTTTACTTCCAAAAAATCATAAATATTCCCAAAAAAATCTCCGTCTGTTTTTTCCTGTTTGGACTCCGTTTGATATTGGGTTTCTGCGAAACAAAAAACATGCAACAGACAGGAACTGGCACTGGGCACCGGATCAATATGTTAGTCCCAAAAATAATATAAAAAGTTGCCAAAAAGTATATGAAAGTGAACAATATTGGTACGGAACAATAAAAAATTATAGATACGACGAAGACGTATCAGCATCCCCAAGCTTAATTCCTGCTCGTCCTCGAGTAGGTAAATGATAAAAAAGAATAATTTTTGATGTGGAATGCTACCTAGCATAATCTTGATCATATGTCTAATCATGGCATGAATATTAAGACATGAGTGATTCAAATCAATAGTCTATCATTTGACATAAAAACAATAATACTTCGAGCATACCGATAAAGCAATCATGTCTTTTCAAAACAACATGGCCAAAAAAAGTTATCCCTACAAAATCATATGGTCTGGCTGTTGCTCTATCTTCATCACACAAAGTATTTAATCATGCACAACCCCGATGACAAGCCAAGCAATTGTTTCATACTTTAATAATCTCAAACTTTTTCAACTTTCACGCAATACATGAGCATGAGCCATGGACATAGCACTATAGGTGGAATAGAATATGATGATGGGGGTTATGTGGAGAAGACAAAAAGGAGAAAGTCTCACATCAACTAGGCGTATCAACGGGCTATGGAGATGCCCATCAATAGATATCAATGTGAGTGAGTAGGGATTGCCATGCAACGGATGCAGTAGAGCTATAAGTGTATGAAAGCTCAAACTGAAACTAAGTGGGTGTGCATCCAACTTGCTTGCTCATGAAGACCTCGGGCATTTGAGGAAGCCCATCATCGGAATATACAAGCCAAGTTCTATAATGAAAATTCCCATTAGTATATGAAAGTGAAAGCATAGGAGGCTCTCTCTATGAAGAACATGGTGCTACTCTGAAGCACAAGTGTGGTAAAAGGATAGTAACATTGCCCCTTCTCTCTTTTTCTTTAATTTTTTTAATTTTTTTCTTTTTTTGGTGGGCTTCTTTGGCCTCTCTTTTTTTATTTGGGCTTCTTTGGTCTCTTTTTTTTGTAAAGTCTGGAGTCTCATCCTGACTTGTGGGGGAATCATTGTCTCCATCATCCTTACCTCACTGGGGCAATGCTCTAATAATGATGATCATCACACTTTTATTTACTTACAACTCAATATCTAGAACAAATATATGACTCTATATGAATGCTTCCGGCGGTGTACCGGGATGTGCAATGATCTAGCATAGCAATGACATCAAAAAACGGATAAGCCATGGAAACATCATGCTAGCTATCTTACGATCATGCAAAGCAATATGACAATGAACGCTCAAGTCATGTATATGATGATGATGGAAGTTGCATGGCAATATATCTCAGAATGGCTATGGAAGTGCCATAATAGGTAGGTATGGTGGCTGTTTTGAGGAAGGCATATGGTGGGTGTAATGCACTGGCGAGAGTTGCGCGGTACTAGAGAGGCTAGCAATGGTGGAAGGGTGAGAGTGCGTATAATCCATGGACTCAACATTAGTCATAAAGAACTCATATACTTATTGCAAAAATCTACAAGCTATTGAAAACAAAGTACTACGCGCATGCTCCTAGGGGGATAGATTGGTAGGAAAAGACCATCGCTCGTCCCCGACCGCCACTCATAAGGAAGACAATCAATAAATAAAATTTTGCTCCAACTTCATCACAAAGCGGTTCACCATACATGCATGCTACGGGAATCACAAACCTCAACACAAGTGTCTCTACAATCCACAACCACCTACTAGCATGACTCTAATATCACCATCTTTATATCGCAAAACTATTGCAAGGAATCAAACATATCATATTCAGCGATCTACAAGTTTATGTAGGATTTTATGACTAACCATGTGATTGACCAATTCCTGTCATCTCTCTAAATAGATATAAGTGAAGAAAGAGAGTTTAATTCTTTCTACGAAAGATATGCCCACGCTCTAACAAATATAAGTGAAGCAAAAGAGCATTCTACAAATGGCGGTTTTCTATGTGAAGAGTTGGCCTGCTCCGTCCTTGATGCATTTGACTTGGCCAATATCCCTCGTCTTCCTCTCCCGGATCTTAGCCATCTTATAGATGTCCCTTTCACCTTCCTTCGTGCCTAACCGTTGGTAGAGGTCCTCATATGCCCGACCCCTTGCTTCACCAACAGCTCGCTTTGCGGCCTTCTTCGCCATCATGTACTTCTCTATGTTGTCTGCACTCCTATCCAGGTATAGGCGTCTGAAGCAATCTTTCTTCTCTTTAAGCGCCTTCTGGACATCATCATTCCACCACCAGGTATCGTTATCTTCGCTTCTCCTTCCCCTGGACACTCCAAACTCCTCCGAGGCCACCTTACGAATGCAAGTCGCCATCTTCATCCACACATTGTCCGCATCCCCTCCTTCCTCCCAAGGGCCCTCCTTAAATACCCTCTCCTTGAACACCTGAGCTACCTCCCCCTTGAGCTTCCACCACTTCGTTCTAGCGACCTTGGCACGCTTATCCCGCTGGACACGAATCCGAAAGCGGAAGTTAGCAACCACCAGCTTATGCTGGGGTACAACACTCTCCCCAGGTATCACCTTACAGTCTAGGCACGCACGCCTATCTTCTCTTTGTTGGGGAACGTAGCAGAAATTCAAAATTTTTCCTACGTAACACCAAGATCTATCTATGGAGAGACCAGCAACGAGTAGAAAAGGGAGTGCATCTACATACCCTTGTAGATCGCTAAGCGGAAGCGTTCAAGTGAACGGGGTTGATGGAGTCGTACTCGTCGTGATTCAGATCACCGATGATCCTAGTGCCGAACGGACAGCACCTCCGCGTTCAACGCACGTACAGCTCGACGATGTCTCCCACGCCTTGATCCAGCAAGGAGAGAGGGAGAGGTTGAGGAAGCCTCCATCCAGCAGCAGCACAACGGCGTGGTGGTGATGGAGGAGCGTGGCAATCCTGCAGGGCTTCGCCAAGCACCTACGGGAGAGGAGGAGGTGTCACGGGAGGGAGGGAGGCGCCAAGGGCTCAGGTATGGATGCCCTCCCTCCCCTCCACTATATATAGGGGCAGGGGAGAGGGGGGAGGCGCAGCCTTGCCCCTTCCTCCAAGGAAGGGGTGCGGCTAAGAGGGGGAAGGAGTCCATCCTCCCCAAGGCACCTCGGAGGTGCCTTCCCCCTTTAGGACTCTCCCCTTTTTCCTATATCTTGGCGCATGGGCCTCTAGGGGCTGGTGCCCTTGGCCCATGTAGGCCAAGGCGCACCCCCTACAGCCCATGTGGCCCCCCGGGGCAGGTGGCCCCACCCGGTGGGCCCCCGGGACCCTTCCGGTGGTCCCG
>NC_041391.1:136602233-136624698 GCF_002162155.2 Triticum dicoccoides
TGTGTGCTTTACAAATCTCTATGTCATCTCCTAGATGCAGCTACCACGTTCTATTTGGAGCTATTCCAAATAACTGTTCTACTTGGAGCTATTCTAAATTGTTGCTCCATTATATGTATCCGGTATCTCTACTCAGAGCTATCCGGATAGGTGTCAAGCTTGCATCGACGTAACCCTTTACGACGAACTCTTTTACCACCTCCATAATCGAGAAAAATTCCTTAGTCCACTAATTTCTAAGGATAACTTTGACCGCTGTCCTGTGATCCATTCTTGGATCACTCTTGTACCCCTTGACTGACTCATGGCAAGGCACACTTCAGGTGCGGTAGCATAGCATACTGTAGAGCCTATGTCTTATGCATAGGGGACGACCTTAGTCCTTTCTCTCTATTCTGCCATGGTCGAGCTTTAAGTCTTAACTTCATACCTTACAACTCAGGCAAGAACTCCTTCTTTGACTGATCCATCTTGAACACCTTCAAGATCACGTCAAGGCATGTGCTCATTTGAAAGTACTATTAAGCGTTTTGATCTATCCTTATAGATCTTGATGCTCAATGTTCAAGTAGCTTAATCCAGGTTTTCCATTTAAAACACTTTCCAAATAACCCTATATGCTTTCCAGAAATTCTACGTCATTTCTGATCATTAATATGTCAACAACATATACTCATCAGAAATTCTATAGTGCTCCCACTCACTTCTTTGGAAATACAAGTTTCTCATAAACTTTGTATACACCCAAAATCTTTAATCATCATCAAAGCATACATTCCAACTCCGAGATGCTCACTCCAGTCCTCAGAAGGATTGCTGGAGCTTTGCATACTTATTAGCATATTTCAGGATAGACAAAACCTTCCGGTTGTATCACATACAACCTTTCCTCAAGAATCGTCGAGGAAACAATGTTTTGACATCCTATCTGCAAGATTTCATAAATAATGCAGTAATTGCTAATATAATTCCAACAGACTCTTAGCATCGCTACGAGTGAGAGAGTCTCATCGTAGTCAACTCCTTGAACTTGTCGAAAAACATCTTAACGACAAGTCGAGCTTTCTCAATGGTGACACTTACCATCATTGTCTGTCTTCCTTTCAAAATCCATATGTACCTAACAGCCTTACGACCATCAAGTAGTTCTTCCAAAGTCTACACTTTGTTTTCATACATGGATCCTCTCTCGGGTTTTATGGCCTTGAGCCATTTATCGGAATCCGGGCCCACCATCGCTTCTCCATAGCTCGTAGGTTCATTGTTGTCTAGCAACATGACTTCCAAGACAGGATTACGTACCACTCTGAAGTAGTACGCATCCTTGTCATCCCACGAGGTTTGGTAGTGACTCGATCCGAAGTTTCATGATCACTATCATAAGCTTCCACTTCAGTTGGTGTACGTGCCACAGGAATAACTTCCTGTGCCCTGCTACACACTTGTTGAAGTGACGGTTCAATAACCTCATCAAGTCTCCACCATCCTCCCACTCAACTTTTCGAGAGAAACCTTTCCTCGAAAAAGGACCCGATTCAAGAAACAATCCCTATTGCTTTCACATCTGAATTAGGAGGTATACTCAACTGTTTTTGGGTGTCCTATGAAGATGCATTTTATCTGCTTTGGGTTCGAGCTTATCAACCTGAAACCTTTTCACATAAGCGTCGCAGCCCCAAACTTTCAAGAAACAGCAACTTAGGTTTCTCCAAACCATAGTTCATACGGTGTCGTCTCAACGAAATTATGTGGTGCCCTATTTAAAGTGAATGTGGTTGTCTCTAATGCCTAACCCATGAACGATAGTGGTAACTCGATAAGAGACATCATGGTATGCACCATATCCAATAGGGTGCAACTATGACGTTTGGACACACCATCACACTATGGTGTTCCAGGCTGTATCAGTTGTGAAACAATTTCCACAATGTCTTAATTCTGTGCCAAACTCGTGATTCAGATATTCATCTCTATGATCATATCATAGATCTTTTATCCTCTTGTCACGACGATCTTTCAACTTCACACTGAAATTACTTGAACCTTTCAATAATTCAGACTCGTGATTCATCAAGTAAATATACTCAACATCTACTCGAATCATCTGTGAAGTAAGAACATAACGATATTCACTGCATGCCTCAGCACTCATTGGACTGCACACATCAAAATGTGTTACTTCCAACAAGTTGCTATCTTGTTCCATCTTATTGAAACCGAGGCTTTTCAGTCATCTTGCCTATGTGGTATGATTTGCATATCTCAAGTGATCCAAAATCAAGTGAGTCCGAACGGTCCATTTGCATGGAGTTTCTTCATGCATATACACCAATAGACATGGTTCGCATGTCTCAAACTTTTCAAAACGAGTGAGTCCAAAGATCCATCAACATGGAGCTTCTTCATGCGTTTTATACCATTATGACTTACATGGCAGTGCCACAAGTAAGTGGTACTATCATTACTATCTTATATCTTTTGGCATGAAAATGTGTATCACTACGATCGAGATTCAATAAACCATTCAGGTTTAATACTAATCTTGATGGTAGAGGGAGCGTGCGATGTTTGATTATATCAAACTTGGAAACACTTCCAACACATATCGTCAGCTCTCCTTTAGCTAGTCTCCGTTTATTCCGTAGCTTTTATTTCGAGTTACTAACACTTAGCAACCGAACCGGTATCCAATACCCTGGTGCTACTAGGAGTACTAGTAAAGTACACATTAACATAATGTATATCCAATATACTTCTATCGACCTTGCCAGCCTTCTCATCTACCAAGTATCTAGGGTAATGCTGCTCTAGTGGTTGTTCCCCTTATTACAGAAGCACTTAGTCTCGGGTTTGGGTTCAACCTTGGGTTTCTTCACTAGAGCAGCAGCTGATTTGCCGTTTCATGAAGTATCCTTTCTTGCCCTTGCCCTTCTTGAAACTAGTGGTTTCATCAACCATCAACAATTGATGCTCCTCCTTGATTTCTACTTTCGCGATGTCAAACAACGCGAATACCTCAAGGATCATCATATCTATCCCTGATATGTTATAGTTCTTCACGAAGCTCTAGTAGCTTGGTGGCAATGTCTTTGGAGAAACATCACTATCTCATCTGGAAGATCAACTCCCACTCGATTCAAGTGATTGTTGTGCTCAGACAATCTGAGCACCAGCTCAACGATTGAGCTTTTCTCCCTTAGTTTGCAGGCTAAGAAAATCGTCGGAGGTCTTATACCTCTTGACATGGGCACGAGCCTGAAATCCCAATTTCAGCCCTCGAAGCATCTCATATGTTTCGCGATGTTTCGAAAACGTCTTTCGTGCCTCAACTCTAAACCATTTAACTGAGCTATCACGTAGTTATCAAGACATGTATGTCCGATGTTCACAACATCCACAAACGACGTTTGGGTTTCAGCACACTGAGCGGTGCATTAAGGACATAAGCTTTCTACTGATCGCATAATCGCTACTATCAACTTTCAACTATAATTTTCTCTAGGAACATATCTAAACAGTAGAACTATAGCGCGAGCTACGACATAATTTGCAAAAGGTCTTTTGACTATGTTCAGGATAATTAAGTTCATATTATGAACTCCCACTTAGATAGACATCCCTCTGGTCATCTAAGTGATTACATGATCCGAGTCAAACTAGGCCGTGTCCGATCATCATGTGAGACGGACTAGTCATCATCGGTGAACATCTTCATGTTGATCGTATCTTCTATACGACTCATGTTCGACCTTTCGGTCTCCGTGTTCCGAGGCCATGTCTATACATGCTAGGCTCGTCAAGTTAACCCTAAGTGTTTCGCGTGTGTTCCGAGGCCATGTCTGTACATGCTAGGCTCGTCAACACCCGTTGTATTTGAACGTCTGAATAAAACACCTGATCATCACGTGATGTTTTGAAACAGCGAACTGTCGCAACGGTGCACAGTTAGGGGAGAACACTTCTTGAAATTGTTGTAAGGGATCATCTTATTTACTACCGTCGTTCTAAGCAAATAAGATGTATAAACATGATAAACATCACATGCAATCAAATAGTGACATGATATGGCCATCATCACTTTGCTCCTTTTGATCTCCATCTTCGGGGCTCCATGATCATCATCATCACCGGCATGACACCATGATCTCCATCATCATGATCTTCATCATCGTGTCTTCATGAAGTTGCCTCGCCAACTATTACTTCTACTACTATGGCTAACGGTTAGCAATAAAGTAAAGTAATTACATGACGTTTAAGTTGACACGCAGGTCACAAATAAATAAAGACAACTCCTATGGCTCCTGCCGGTTGTCATACTCATCGACATGCAAGTCGTGATTCCTATTACAAGAACATGATCAATCTCATACATCACATATATCATTCATCACATCCTTTTTGGCCATATCACATCACATAGCATACCCTGCAAAAACAAGTTAGACGTCCTCTAATTGTTGTTTGCATGTTTTACGTGGCTGCTATGGGTTTCTAGCAAGAACGTTTCTTACCTACGCATGAACCACAACGTGATATGCCAATTGCTATTTACCCTTCATAAGGACCCTTTTCATCGAATCCGATCCGATTAAAGTGGGAGAGACAGACACCCGCCAGCCACCTTATGCAACTAGTGCATGTTTGTCGGTGGAACCGGTCTCACGTAAGCGTACGTGTAAGGTTGGTCCGGGCCGCTTCATCCCACGATGCCGCCGAATCAAGATAAGACTAGTAACGGCAAGCATATTGAACAATATCGACGCCCACAACTACTTTGTGTTCTACTCGTGCAAAGAATCTACGCAATAGACCTAGCTCATGATGCCACTGTTGGGGAACGTAGCAGAAATTCAAAAATTTTCCTACGTAACACCAAGATCTATCTATGGAGAGACCAGCAACGAGTAGAAAGGAGAGGAGAGTTTGCATCTACATACCCTTGTAGATCGCTAAGCGGAAGCGTTCAAGTGAACGGGGTTGATGGAGTCGTACTCGTCGTGATTCAGATCACCGATGATCAAGTGCCGAACGGACGGCACCTCCGCGTTCAACACACGTACAGCCCGGTGACGTCTCCCACGCCTTGATCCAGCAAGGAGAGAGGGAGAGGTTGAGGAAGACTCCATCCAGCAGCAGCACAACGGCGTGGTGGTGATGGAGGAGCGTGGCAATCCTGCAGGGCTTCGCCAAGCACCTACGGGAGAGGAGGAGGTGTCACGGGAGGGAGGGGGAGGCAACCAAAGGCCTTAGGTATGATTGCTCCTCCTTTTCCCCACTATATATAGGGCCAAGGGAGAGGGGGGAGGCGCAGCCTTGCCCCCTCCTCCAAGGAAGGGGTGCGGCTAAGGATGGGGAGGAGTCCATCCTCCCCAAGGCACCTCGGAGGTGCCTTCCCCCTTTAGGACTCTCCCATTTTTCCTTTATCTTGGCGCATGGGCCTCTAGGGGCTGGTGCCCTTGGCCCATGTAGGCCAAGGCGCACCCCCTACAGCCCATGTGGCCCCCCGGGGCAGGTGGCCCCACCCGGTGGGCCCCCGGGACCCTTCCGGTGGTCCCGGTACAATACCGATGACCCCGAAACTTGTCCCGATGGCCGAAACAGGACTTCCTATATATAAATCTTTACCTCCGGACCATTCCGGAACTCCTCGTGACGTCCGGGATCTCATCCGGGACTCCGAACAATATTCGGTAACCACATACAAGCTTCCTTTATAACCCTAGCGTCATCGAACCTTAAGTGTGTAGACCCTACGGGTTCGGGAGACATGCAGACATGACCGAGACGTTCTCCGGTCAATAACCAACAGCGGGATCTGGATACCCATGTTGGCTCCCACATGTTCCACGGTGATCTCATTGGATGAACCACGATGTCAAGGACTCAATCGATCCCGTATACAATTCCCTTTGTCTAGCGGTATGGTACTTGCCCGAGATTCGATCGTCGGTATACCGATACCTTGTTCAATCTCGTTACCGGCAAGTCTCTTTACTCGTTCCGTAACACATCATCCCGTGATCAACCCCTTGATCACATTGTGCACATTATGATGATGTCCTACCGAGTGGGCCTAGAGATACCTCTCCGTTTACACGGAGTGACAAAATCCCAATCTCGATTCGTGCCAACCCAACAGACACTTTCAGAGATACCCGTAGTGTACCTTTATAGCCACCCAGTTACGTTGTGACGTTTGGCACACCCAAAGCACTCCTACGGTATCCGGGAGTTGCACAATCTCATGGTCTAAGGAAATGATACTTGACATTAGAAAAGCTTTAGCATACGAACTACATGATCTTGTGCTAGGCTTAGGATTGGGTCTTGTCCATCACATCATTCTCCTAATGATGTGATCCCGTTATCAACGACATCCAATGTCCATGGTTAGGAAACCGTAACCATCTATTGATTAACGAGCTAGTCAACTAGAGGCTTACTAGGGACATGGTGTTGTCTATGTATCCACACATGTATCTGAGTTTCCTATCAATACAATTCTAGCATGGATAATAAACGATTATCATGAACAAGGAAATATAATAATAATCAATTTATTATTGCCTCTAGGGCATATTTCCAACACTCTTCTCGAGAGGATGAAATCAATCTGGCTAGAGTGTTGGCCACTACTAAAAGTCACCAGATGTGATTCTCTCTTTCTAAAGAGGGTGTTAGCTACAATCATGTTGTAGGCTAGAGCAAAGCTTAAGACATCTTCTCCTTCTTGATTCCTGATGCCATAGCCAAAGCCCCCATGTGCCCCTTCAAAACCTGTGTTAGATGTACCCACGTGGCCATTGAGGTCTCCTCCTATGAAGAGCTTCTCACCAATCGGTACACTCCTAACCATGTCTTCCAAGCCTTCCCAGAACTCCCTCTTGGTGTTCTCATTGTGGCCTACTTGCGGGGCATATGCGCTGATAACATTGAGAACCAAGTCCTCAGCTACCAGCTTGACCAGGATAATCCGGTCCCCACGTCTCCTGACGTCTACCACTCCATACTTGAGGCTCTTGTTGATCAAGATGCCTACGCCATTTCTGTTTGCAGCCGTCCCCGTGTACCACAGCTTGAAGCCGGTATCCTCCACCTCCTTCGCCTTTTGTCCTCTCCATTTGGTTTCTTGGACGCAAAGGATATCAACACCTCTCCTCACTGCTGCATCAACTAGCTCCCGAAGCTTCCCTGTCAGAGAACCTACGTTCCAGCTACCTAAGCGACTCCTCCTAGGCTCGGCTAGCTTCCTTACCCTTCGCACTCGTCGAGTCAAATGCGAAGACCCTTGCTCATTTTCCACTACATCCGGGCGCCGATGTAGCACGCCACTAAGGATGCGACGACCCGATCCTCGCTCACTTGCCACCGTATCCGGATCAAGATACGGCGCGCCACTTGGGGGGTGACGGCCCGGCCCTTGCCCATTTTCCACCACACCCGGGTTCCGATGTGGCGCGTCGCTGAGAGGGTTACGCCCCAACGAAAATCTTTTGGGTTTCATCTCCATAAGAGTGGCTGAGTTTTTACGTTGGCTCGCCAAGCCTATCACAACCCTCCTCCTTTACCCGGGCTCGGGACCGGCTATGTTGAGACAACATAGGCAGAGTTGAAGAGAAACAGGCAATCCAGACTTCAAATGATATAAGTGAAGCACATGAAGCATTCTATAAAGCCATACTCAAAAGATTTAAGTGAAGTGCAATGAGAATTCTATAAATAAACCAAGGACTATCTCATACCAGCATGGTGCATAAAAGAAAAATGAAAACTAAATGCAAAAGACGCTCTAAGACTTGCACATAATGCATGAACGAAACGAATTCGAAAACATACCGATACTTGTTGAAGAAAGAGGGGATGCCTCCCCAGCATCCCCAAGCTTAGACGCTTGAGTCTCCTTGAATATTTACTTGGGGTGCCTCGGGCATCCCCAAGCTTGAGCTCTTGCCTCTCTTCCTTCTTCTCACATCGAAACATCCTCGATTAGACACTACATCCACACAAAACTTCAACAGAAAACTCGGTAAGATCCGTTAGTATAATAAAGCAAATCACCACTGAGGGAGTCCTGGACTAGGGGGTGTCCGGATAGCCGGACTACCATCATCGGCCGAACTATCATCGGCCGGACTATCATCATTGACCGGACTCCAAGACTATGAAGATACAAGATTGAAGACTTCGTCCCATGTCCGGATGGGACTTTCCTTGGCGTGGAAGGCAAGCTTGGCGATACGGATATGTAGATCTCCTACCATTGTAACAGACTCTATGTAACCCTAGCCCTCTCCGGTGTCTATATAAACTGGATGGCTCTAGTCCGTTGGACACAACAACAACCATTACAATCATACCATAGGCTAGCTTCTAGGGTTTAGCCTCCTTGATCTCGTGGTAGATCCACTCCTGTAATACCCACAATATCAATATCAATCAAGCAGGACGTAGGGTTTTACCTCCATCAAGAGGGCCCGAACCTGGGTAAAACATCGTGTCCCTCGTCTCCTGTTACCATCCGCCTAGACGCACAGTTCGGGACCCCCTACCCGAGATCCGCCAGTTTTGACACCGACATTGGTGCTTTCATTGAGAGCTCCTTTGTGCCGTCACCGATAGGAAGGATGCCTCTTCCCGTCTTCAAGGACGGTATCTTCGCCAAAGGAGCCTTGGCCGCCGGCCAAACTATCCGGCTAGGAGGTTTTCTTATGACCGCCTGTCCAGCCACCGCTTCGACGATGACCTCTCGGGTCATCGAAAGCAATCTTCATGTCAACTCGGAATTCACCGAGCAGCTAGATCCAGCAGAGCTCTTGTCTGTAAACGAACTCTTGGATTGGATCGCCGCCCTAGGAGTCGCTACAGACTACAATCAGATTGGGCTTAAAACCGATCTGAGAGAGATTAACTCTCCCCAGGTTACCCACCACGTCACGGTGGTAGAGGAACATCGCGGCGGCCCTTCTCCTATATTGAAAACTAGTCGTATCCGGGCTACCGAGCCCTCCATGCCAGATTCCCGCGGAGGGGCGGATTTCGATCAAGCGCTGAACATAAAGTCAGGCATCGGACCGGACTTGTTGGACAACGTTCCACTTTCCAAGCTTCCAAATTTGGAAACTTCTCGGCCCTCGAGCCTCGAGATGGACGGGGTCCCGGACTCAATTAGGCCCACCCGTCCAGATATATGCGATCTATCTCTAATCCTACAAGAGCCAGCCGAAACAGTACATCATTACTGGGCCAGATTCCTCCTGGTTATGGACAGGATAAAGGACTGCCGAGAGGAAAACGCAATCTCGATTTTTTGCAATAATTGCACGGACAGGGGAATCTTGAACGCCGTCAGCCGTCGTGAAATTACATGCTTCACCGACCTGGCATCCATAGTGCGAAAGTACTGTGCGATAGAGAGTTTCCAGAAAACCGAAAATAGGTTTTGGGACAATCCGGCCCCGGATACAGCCCCAGTCCGCAACAAAAGGGTGCATTACACTCAGGAACCAGGTACAAATACCAAAAAACAGAAGCCCCATAAAGGGAACGGAACCGTACTGGAGGGATGGCTTAGCAAACCCTGTACAATTTATAGTACCAAGGGCGCCACCCCAACTCATAGCCTTCGAGCATGTTGGATATTACGGCAGGTGGCCAAAAGTGGTGAAAAGCTTCTAGCCCCGGAAAACCACACCAACAGTACCAGTGCGGTATCAACAGTCTTCGAAACTTTCGCATCAAATAATGTGCGAACACGAACAATCCGCAGCCTCGCCGAAGTCTACCAAGTAGCAACAGCAAATCCTTGGAGCGACGCGGCCATCACCTTCAATGCCAGCGACGAACCTAAATTCCGAACAGCCCGAGCACCAGCCGCATTGGTCCTCAATCCAATAGTGGAAGGCTTTCGACTCACCAAGGTACTCATGGATGGCGGCAGCGGATTAAACCTCATCTACGAGGAAACTCTTCAAAAAATGGAAATAGACTGGAGCCGCATTGAGCGAAGCAGCACAACCTTCAGAGGAATAATCCCTAGTCGGGAAGCGCGCTGCACCGGAAAAATCACACTTGATGTGGTGTTCGGCTCACCGGACAATTACAGGTCCAAAGAAATCACGTTCCAAGTGGCACCGTTCAACAGCGGATATCACGCTATATTAGGACGAGAGGCATTCACAATTTTTCAAGCCATACCCCATTACGGGTACATGAAGCTCAAAATGCCTGGGCCCGGCGGAATAATCACTCTCGTTAGTGATCCGGACATAGCACTCCGCGCCGAAAACAAAACAGCTGCATTAGCCCTGGAGGCACTATCCGAAGCCCTAATGACAGAGGAACTCACCGCGCTGCGCTCTACGGTGCATAGAAACGATGTGATACTCGATAAGAGATCCAAGTCCACCTCCTTTAAACCAGCGGACGAAATAGTAAAATTCCAGGTCCATCCAACGGACTCGACAAAGACGGCCTCCATCGGGGCACAGTTGGACCCTGATGTAGACGCCGCACTGCGAGAATTCCTTCGGGAAAACTGGGACATTTTTGCCTGGCATCCTTCAGATATGCCAGGAATCCCACGCAGATTGGCAGAGCATAGCCTAAATATCCTAAAAGGGTTCAAGCCAGTCAAACAGGCTCTTCGACGATTTTCGGAACCCAAAAGACAAGCAATGGGAGAAGAACTAGCCAAACTATTGGAAGCCGGATTCATCAGAGACATCAAACATCCGGATTGGCTAGCAAACCTGGTAATGGTACCAAAGAAGGACAAATCCTGGCGCCTATGTGTCGATTTCAAAGACCTAAACAAGGCCTGCCCTAAGGATCCCTTCCCCCTCCCCCGCATCGACCAAATCATCGATGCTACCGCAGGACACGATTCATTGTGCTTCCTAGACGCATACTCCGGCTACCATCAAATCAAGATGGCAGAAGCGGACCAAGCCGCAACGGCATTCATTACTCCATATGGACCATTCTGCTTTAACACGATGCCCTTAGGACTCAAAAACGCCGGCGCAACATATCAACGCATGATTCAGACATGTCTGGCTACCCAGATCGGCAAAATAGTAGAGGCATACGTAGACGACGTAGTCGTCAAAACCAAACACGTCGAAACTCTAGTAGACGATTTGAGGGTCACGTTCGACAACCTCCGAGCATATGACATCAAGCTGAATCCGAAAAAATGCGTTTTTGGCATACCAGCCGGAAAGCTCTTGGGCTTCATTGTATCCGGTAGAGGAATTGAAGCCAATCCGGCCAAGATCCGAGCTCTATCACAGCTAGATATTCCAAAAAATCTCAAACAGATCCAAAAACTGACTGGATGCGTGGCGGCTCTCAGCCGCTTTATCTCCCGCTTAGGAGAAAAGGCATTGCCCCTCTATCGCCTCCTCAGACACAACGGACACTTCGAGTGGACGGATGCTGCCACTGCCGGACTCGAAGAAATAAAAGCCGTATTGGCAACGAATCCGGTCCTGGCTGCGCCCAACCTGGGCGAACCTATGTTATTATACATCGCGGCAACACATCAAGTTGTAAGCGCGGTACTCGTCATAGAACGAGAGACAGAAGGGCATAAATTCCCTCTTCAAAAACCAGTGTACTATGTATCCACTGTTTTAACTCCCTGCAAGTCCCGCTACCCACACTATCAAAAAATAGCGTATGCAGTGTTCATGGCATCCCGGAAGCTGCGACACTACTTTCAAGAGTGTTCGATAACAATGGCCTCCGAAGTACCCCTAAATGACATTATAAACAACCGCGACGCGACGGGCAGAATTGCAAAATGGGCCATCGAGCTCTTACCATTCGATATAACTTACAAACCCCGGCGAGCTATAAAGTCGCAAGTTTTGGCTGACTTCATCGCCGAATGGACCGAAGCCGAACTCCCTAAAGAGTACGGCGCATACTCCAATTGGATTATGCACTTCAACGGCTCCAAAATGTTGGCCGGATTGGGGGCTGGCATCGTATTGACGTCCCCAACCGGGGACACAGTCCAATACGTACTCCAGATAATGTACACGGACTCCAACAATGCAGCCGAATACGAGGCCCTCTTACATGGCCTCCGGATGGCAATCTCCATGGGCATTCAACGCCTAGAGGTGCGCGGGGACTCGAACCTCACAATATCCCAAGTAAATGGAGACTTTGACGCCAAGGATCCGAAAATGGCAGCCTATCGTAATGCTGTCCTTAAAATGTCAGCTCGGTTCGACGGACTCGAATTCCACCATGTAGCCAGGGATAATAACCAAGCGGCCGACGTATTGGCACGCATCGGCGCAAAACGTGACGCTGTCCCTCCAAACATCTTCCTGGAAAGGCTGTTCAAGCCATCCATACTATGGGAAGAGGAGTCCAGAAATAACAAACCGGAAGCAGCCGCACCAACCAACACAGAGCAATTTGACATAATCGGCGACTCAGCCGATGAAATGACACCTTCAGCCCACGACATAATGGCTGTAATAGCCCCGTGGACAGAGCCATTCCTAGCCTACTTGCTTAGGCAAGAACTTCCCGAAGACCAAAATAAGGCCCGCTGCATAATTCGGCGATCCAAGGCCTACAAGGTCCATGAGGGAGAACTTTATAAGAAAAGCACAACCGGGGTCCTTCAAAGGTGCATCTCCGAAGAGGAAGGGCGAGACCTTCTGGCTGAAATTCACGCCGGACTAGGCGGACACCACGCCGCAGCCCGAGCCCTTGCAGGAAAGGCATTCCGTACAGGATTTTATTGGCCGACGGCCCGGGCAGACGCTCAGGACTTAGTCCAGAGATGCGTCGGTTGTCAGCTCTTTGCTAATCAGAGCCATATGCCACCCACTGCCCTCAAAACTATACCCATTACCTGGCCGTTCGCGGTTTGGGGGCTTGACATGGTTGGACCACTTAAAGGGGGAACCCACAAGCAAAGGTACCTATTGGTCATGGTGGATAAATTCACCAAATGGATAGAGGCCAAGCCAGTTAAAACGACAGAGTTCGGACCAGTGATAGACTTCATATCCGGGGTAGTACACCGTTATGGTGTCCCCCATAGCACCATCACCGATAACGGCACAAACTTCATGGCCGATGAGGTTAAATCATGGTGCAGAAATATGGGCATTAAGCTCGATTACGCTTCAGTCTATCATCCTCAAACCAACGGTCAAGTGGAACGAGCAAATGGTCTAATAAATGAGCGGCATCAAACCCAGACTAGTGCGGTCCCTGACGAAATCTGACACGCACTGGGTAGAGGAGCTCGACTCCGTACTCTGGGGGCTGCGGACAACGCCCAACCGTACTACCGGATTCACACCATTCTTTATGGTATACGACACAGAAGCAGTTTTGCCCTGCGACATCATTCATGACTCACCTCGAGTGCGCATGTACAAAGAGAGAGAAGCCGAGTTGGATCGGCAGGACAGCTTGGACACATTGGAGGAAGAACGCGACATTGCCAAGGCTCGTTCCGCATTCTATCAGCAGCAGGCTCGAAGATACCAAAGCAGAGAAGTACGGGCCAAGACTTACAACGTTGGCGAACTAGTTCTACGCCTGCCGGACAAGAAAAAGGACAAGCTCAAGCCCAAATGGGAAGGCCCCTTCATCATCGATCAAGTCTTGACCGGCGGAGCGTACCGTCTACGAAATGCGTCGGATAACCGACTCGAGCCGAACCCATGGAACGCAGCCCGCCTCCGAAGATTCTATGCCTAGCGCCGGATTAAGAGTTCGTCCCTTTCCCCCGTCCAATTTTTTTACACTTCAGCTGCCTTTTGTTTCTCTCTTTTCTCTCACCCCTATTCATAAACAGCCTTAAAAGGCTTACTTGCGCATCGTTCACACGTAATTGATGTGCTATCCGCACTCACTATACCTGGGGGCTTCTTTACCAGAAGCTTAATTATAAGGGCTTCATGCCCAGCACGCGTGTCAAACTTCCACGTGTACCTTTTATTCACCAATATATGCATCGATATGACTTAAGTTTTGGCCAAGATGGGTTGCCTGGCTCCTGTGCTTACCCCTACATTCCCGATTGTTCGGCTAGGAGGTAAAGGGAGCACCTCTGCGATTGTTACTGCCGGGTCAGCCGGATGTGTACCTCAGACTGGGTGAAGCCGAAAGCTAGCGTTCTTAAGGGAATATTCAGTCGGTGATTTGACAGATGATTTTTTGTCAATTTATTTACCCGCCCCCAGATGTTATCCTGCTCTTTTCACAGTCCGGACATGCACTTTAGGGCATGCCTCCCTAGAGGAAAGGAACCCTTAACGGAACTATTCTCCCTGGAAGATGTTTCTTACTAACCATGTAATATAACATAACTAGTTGGGCACTTGTCTGATAAAGCACTAATGACCCCTACGCCCGGTCTCCATGCATGCCCCGGTTGTTTCTTAACCGAGAAGGTATTCGGACACACTCTGGACTCTAGGGTCCCAAGGTTGAAGCGAAAAGGTCGGCAAAGACAAACGATCTACAATCCGGCTAGAAGGCATTTTACATGTCATTTTACAATACATTGTCAAATCGACTGACTGTATTCCTCCTCAATCCCGTCTAACAGGCTGTCTAATTTACAGTCCCGTTGGGAAAATTTAGCGGCCAACTCTACTTGGCCGTATACTAAACTCACAGGGATCTCCTTCCCATCGGGCCCCACAGGTCCGACCTCGGCCATGTGGTTGGGATCCGCCTTCTTGTACCGCGTATTCACCATGGCCCAGGCCTCCCTGGCACCTTGGCGGCAGGCTGAAATCTTCCATAAACGGAAGTGCTGCCGCACTCCTTGAAGCTTCTCCGCAAGCTCCCCAAGGCCCTCGGGCAGGGAGAAGGCTGGCCATAAAGCCTGGATGACGCCGCGCATTGCCTGCCGAACTCGTTCGATCAGTTGCAACAGCTCGGGAAGTTGATCACCCGTTGATACGGGCATCTCCTCCGCAGGACGACCTGTGAGTATACCTACAGACATATTTTGTCAATTAACTTCCTCGCCGAACTCTTCTTTTCAAAGGAGTTCGCTCAAGCACTTACTATAGATGCCGCGACGAAGCCGCTGATTCTCCTTAACGGAGCCAGACAGCTCGGCCCGAACGCCTTTCAGCTCTTCTCCAAGCTGGACATGGGCATCCTAGAGCTTGTTCCTTTCGTGCTGCACCTTATGCAGCACCCTCTCGCCGGCCTTCAGCTGGCGCAGAAGTTCTTGCCTGTCCGGATCTTGTTCGGCAGCACCTGCAACGTCATTATCAGACTTGCGCACAGGCCAAACACTACTTATCTTTTTAAATAATGTGTTACCAGGAGAGGTCCCTGTGTTTCCTCCTGTGGCAGCGAGTGCGGCCTCAAGTTGGGCCTTACACTCTTGCAGCTCCTGAGACAGTTGGGTATTCTTCTTTCTTAGATCCTACAGTTCAAATGATCCTTAAATCAGTTAATACAACTACTTTAAGTCTCGGGGGCTACTGGCATATACAACTATTAAAATCTCTTACCCGTATGTCTTTTACATACTGCTCCGTGGCTCTGGTCAAACCATCTTGAGCGGCACAGAGGTGCGCGTCCCCTGTGTTAAAGGCATTCAACGCCTCAGGGGAGAAGCACGCGTCACGAAAAACTGTCCGGCGGCGCCTGTGGTTCATGGCGCTCTCCACCTCAGATTTGGTGGCGGACAGTCTATCGGCATCCTCCGTTGGAGGAGTATCCGGCTCGCACCTTGCGCTCGCCTCCCCATCCGGACCAGGCGCTGGAGCTTGGCTGGTAGAGGCCAAATTGGCAACCTCTACGCCCGCAGTTCAGCGGGCGCTTTTTCTCCTACAAAAGTCATAATCACTCAAACGCTTCCTAGGAACGTTGTTCTAAAATAACGAACCATGAGCCATACCTTTGCGGCGACGTTTCGATGCGCGCCGCGCTCCTCTTCCGCCTGCTGGGCCGGACTGACCCTTGTTGGTCAGCCGCCGTGGGTTCGGCTTCCTGCCTTGAAGGCGCCGCCTGCACGGCACCGTTGTCTATGGTGGTCAGAAACGCGCGAAAGTGGAGTAATGGTGTTACGAATTCGGTCATAAGTACCTGGGAAGCCGGTGACAAGCCGGGGTAGTCGGCCGTAATGGCGACTAAAGCATTGTCCATGCTGAGCTGGTAGAACACCCCATCAATTAGCTCCACCTGTATATCCGGATCCTCTTCGGAGGACGGATCAAGGGATCTTCCCGGATCCTCGGGTTGTGGAGCCGGGCTGTGAATGTCCTCCACGTCCCGGCGCAGTTCCTGCGTCAAAATCACAAAGTAAGGCACTCGGCTTTGAAAGCACGGGTCGGACGAATGAACGTCCGCTTACCCAGCTCCGAGGGTTATTCATGGAAAACCCATTCAATGGGCTCGTGCGGAGGAAGTCTTCTTTCTCCTCCTTGTATAGGCCGGACAGAATCTTCACCAGATCCTCGGCCGATCCCGGCCACTTGCGGCCATGGTGGGTGGCATCGTCCTCCCCGTTGAAATCCCACATTGGGTGGCCCCTGTATTGCAGCAGCTGCACCCCCCGCATAATGCACGTGTCCATGACTCCGATCATGGTTAATCCGGAATGGGCCAGCAACCTTATCCGGCCCATCAGATAATGGACGCTGTCGGTGTCAAAACCGGCGGATCTCGGGTAGGGGGTCCCGAACTGCGCGTCTTAGGATCAATGGTAACAGGAGGCAAGGGACACGATGTTTTACCCAGGTTCGGGCCCTCTTGATGGAGGTAAAACCCTACGTCCTGCTTGATTGATATTGATATTGTGGGTATTACAAGAGTAGATCTACCACGAGATCAAGGAGGCTAAACCCTAGAAGCTAGCCTATGGTATGATTGTTGTAATGGTTGTTGTTGTTGTATATCTCTATCGACTAGCCTGGCCTCGGTTTATATAATGCACCAGAGGCCTAGGATAACATGAGTCCTAGCCGAATACGCCGGTGGGGGAGGAGTCCTTGTCTTGATCGCCAAGTCTTGTAGAATCTTCCTTGTATGCGGCAACTGTCCGGACTGGCCCATGAGTATACGGCCATGGGGATCCTCGGCCCAATCCACCTGATCGGGAGACGACGTGGTGAGTACCCCCTAGTCCAGGACACCGTCAGTAGCCCCCTGAACTGGTCTTCAAGTTAGGGACGCTCCTCGATTCTTCCGAACTGTTCTTCATCTTCGGTTGCCGGTCTTGAAAACTGGTTCAACAAATCTTCTCATCTTCTCTCTTGAGGATCGCCGAAATGCATTCGACGAGTTTACACATTGGGTATCCGAGGAGCCCCTTTAAGTTTACGGCCTTTATCAATGCCTTGTTACTTTTATGCCATGCCTCGGGTTTGAGGTTGTTCCCGGGCGGCAACGTCCTCTTGCGTCCGAGCTCCAACGCCGGACTGCATTCGAGGTATCTTTTGCAGCCGAGCACCAATGCCGGACTGCTTCCCAGCTCTAATGCCGGACTATGTATCCGAGCTCCAACGCCGGACGGTATCCAAGTTCCAACGCCGGACTATGTATCCGAGGTGTCGTAAATCACCTTGGTTCAAAGAAGTTTGAAGGAGTTTAGCCGAGCTTAATGCCGGAAGTGCCCTCTATGGAGCCAGCCACTAGCGCCCGAGCTTTACGCCGGACTTCTTCTAAGGTGGTGCACCACCCTGAATGTGGACCGATTTTTGTCAATATTTTTGATTGGTGCCAGTAGCCTTCAAGGTGGGTATCAGTCTAAAACCCGAGATGCACATGAAGGATGACATAAGACCGCTGATCCCCGTAGCCGCTGAGACTAATGTTGATTTGCAAAATTGGTCTGAGGATCAAGTCCTAGCTCGGCAGAATACTTCGGGACACAAAAAGCGGCGTGCTCAGTCCTCGAGACTCAGGTTGGGTGCGGCCGACCAACCTGAGGATCAAAATCTCCTCGGAAACTGTATTGCACTTAAAATTTTCTGCATAGAACAGGCAATGCAGTAGCCCCCGAGACACTGGTTGGGTGGCAATACCAGATCAGGGGATTGATGTGCCCCTTTAATATCTGTAAATAATAAGCCCGAAGCCCAGTAGCCCCCGAGCCTTAATGCGGGCACGGGAGGCCGAATTAAGGATCGATATCCATAGTAAAATCACAAATTATGTTTAATGACTCTATGTATCCAAGTACTTTACGTCATTAATGCTCGGATCCGCATTGTACAAAACTTTGTTGACCGACCATCGGCTTCCACCTCCTCGGCCAATAGCCAAGGAGTGTTTGTCCTACTTTATAAAGCCTTTATGAGGGCAAAGATTTACAACAAACAAGGCAATCTGGCCATACGGTTTTATAAACAAAGGTACGCGGAGAGACATGTTATATTACTGCTTAACAGAAGAAATGTCTTCCAGAGAAAATAGTCCCGCTATCGGTTCCTTTCTTTGGGTTGTCATGCTAAGCATGATCATGAAACCTCTGCTCCAATGTAAGAGCAAAATATCGAGGATTTAGTTTGGGAGGCCAGTTAATAGCCCCCGATAGTGTTCGGCGACAGTCGAGGTCAAGCCGGAAACACTTGGCCAATGAATGGCCCGTCATTTAATATAGTCATCGGATCGCTGAGCAGTTTACACCTATTGTGACAGTCAGTTTTCAGCTTTCTCCACTGAGGTGCTTGACCATGCGAGCTGGAAGCACAATCGCAGTGGTTCTCCCTTTGCACACCTAGCCGAACAAAGCGGAACGTAGGAGGCAAGCGCGGGAGCCGGGCAACCCAACTATCGACTGAAGACACAATTCGAAACTGATGCATATATAGCAATATCCGAGAATGTTTTTGCCGAATCTCAAAAGGTGTCCGGCGTTGCACTGCGAGACTTGTGCTGAAAACACACAAATAGTTTAAAAGTGCCATGGGCTCGAAAAGCCAAAAAACTTATTCAAAAGATTAATGTCCGAACTAGATCAAGTGTTCGGTGCCAATCCGAAAATTGGACTTTAGAAAAAAAAGGTGCTTCTGCCGTGCTTTAACATGACACATCCTATCTCAAAACTTCAAGCGGGTCAGCCTACGGCTTCAACCTCCTATCCCGAAGGCGGAGTACTTCTTACTAGGCCAGTTTAGCAAACTAAACTCTAGCGGCTTTGAGAGAGAAATTAGGCTCCCCGGCTAGTGACGACACACTTGTGTCAAAAAAAGGAGTGATAAATAATAATAAAAACTTTGCAACGGCTAGGAAGAGAAACACTTAGTATGAAACGGCTCAAATAAACATAAGAGCCCCCAAGTGACTTGGGTAAAAGTTGACTGTAACGCCCTCGATGCGGCTATATCTCCCACGTGTCGAAGCACGACTTAGAGGCATAACCGCATTGAAAGCAATGTCGCAAGTGAGGTAATCTTCACACAACCCATGTAATACATAAGGGAAAGAGATACATAGTTGGCTTACAGTCGCCACTTCACACAATACATAAATAAACATCCATCATTCAGATTACACTCAAGGTCCGACTACGGAACCAAAATAAAAGAAGACTACCCCAAATGCTACACAGATCCCCGATCGTCCCGACTGGGCACCTCTACTGATCATCTGGAAACGATACATAGTAACGACCAAGGGCCTCATCAAATTCCCACTTCAGCTCAGTTGCGCCATCTGCGCTGGCATCCTCAGCACCTACATCTGTTTTGGTAGAATCTGTGAGTCACGGGGACTCAGCAATCTCACACCCATGAGATCAAGACTATTTAAGCTCATAGGTAGGTAAAGGGGTAATATGGTGGAGCTGCCGCAAGCACTAAGCATATATGGTGGCTAACATACGCAAGTGAGAGCGAGAAGAGAAGCAGTGCATCGGTCGAGAAGCTAGAAGCGATCAAGAAGTGATCCTGAAACTACTTACGTCAAGCATAACTCAAACCGTGTTCACTTCCCGGACTCCGCCGAGAAGAGACCATCACGGCTACACACACGGTTGATGCATTTTAATGAAGTCAAGTGTCAAGTTATCTATAACCGGACATTAACAAATTCCCATCTGCCTCATAACCGCGGGCACGGCTTTCGAAAGATTATATACCCTGCAGGGGTGTCCCAACTTAGCCCATCATAAGCTCTCACGGTCAACGAAGGATAAACCATCTCTCGAGAAGACCCGATCAGTCTCGGAATCCCGGTTCGCAAGACATTTCGACAATGGTAAAACAAGACCAGCAAAGTCGCCCGATTGTGCCGACAAATCCCGATAGGAGCTGCACATATCTCGTTCTCAGGGCACATCCGGATGAGTCAAGTTACGAGTAAAACCAACCCTCAAGTTTCCCCGAGGTGGCCCCGCAGGTTGCTCGGTTCGGACCAACACTCGAAGGAGCACTGGCCCGGGGGGGGGGCTAAAATAAAGATGACCCTCGGGCTCGCGAAAACCCAAGGGAAAAAGGGTATAGGTGGCAAATGGTAAAACCAAGGTTGGGCCTTGCTGGAGTTTTATTCAAAGCGAACTGTCAAGGGGGTCCCATAAATCACCCAACCGCGTAAGGAACGCAAAATCAAGGAACATAACACCGGTATGACGGAAACTAGGGCGGCAAGAGTGGAACAAGTCACCAGGCATAAGGCCGAGCCTTCCACCCTTTACTAAATATATAAGGTGGATTAATTAAATAGGAGATATTGTGAGATCCCAAAATATCCATGTTCCGACCAGGAACAAACTTCATCTTCACCTGCAACTAGCAACGCTATAAGAGGGGACGAGCAAAAGCGGTGACATAGCCAATCAACGGTTTGCTAGGACATGATGGTTAGAGGTTTGACATGGCAATAGGAAGGCATGATAAACAATGGCAGGTAGGGCTAACATAGCGAAAGAGCGAACAGCTAGCAAAGCAAAGATAGAAGTGATATTGAAGGTATGGTCATCTTGCCTGCAAAGTTCTCAGAGTTGTCGAAGGCTTGATCCTCGTAAACGTTCTCAACAGGTTCCTCGTTCACGTACTCGTCTCTCGGCTCTACCCAAAGCAAGAACACAAGCAAAGGAACCACAATAAATCACGGTGCAATGCACAAGCAACATGATGCAAAACATGACATGATATGCGAGATGTGATATGCAATGCATATGCGTGCTCCGGAAGGGAAATGATGAACAAGGCATCAACTTGGCAAACCAAGTATGCCGCTGCAAAGATGAGATGATTTCGGTTGAAATCGATATGAAGATCACCGGAAACGGATGCATGGTTTGCAAATGGCAAGCAAAACAATAAGGGCACAAATCTGCGATTAACAGCACGATGCTACTTAGCATGCAACAAGAAACTATGCTACAGCACCCCAACATACAAATAAAGCATATGGCAGTGATCTGAAGGAGGTTCTTAACAAAAGAGGAACACTGAGCTACGGCTAAATCACATCATAACAGGTCCAAACAAGCATGGTGAAAGTGCAAAAAATATCAGGCTGGACATGGCATAAACAGCATCAGGAAGCAATGTTCAGAGCAAGTTATCAACAAGCTACAGGAACATATAATAGCAAAACAAGGCATGGCATTAATCTACTCAAAGCATAGATCAAAAGTCCCTTACTGACCATAAGCCAAAAAGGACCAGAAGAAATAATGGCATGCATGTAAACATAGCAAGTTTCGTTATCAGATTCAGCAAATAGGGCATGGCATTTACAGAATTACGAAGGCACCTTCGTGAGCTCGATGCACTCACTACAGAGCACCTAATGATAAACTAAGCATACATCCATCAAGAAGACATGGCATAGAAGCTATACATGGCAAGAACAACATCATAGCATACACGGATCGACTACAACAACCTCGTAAAAATTGAATATCATGTAAGCAATCTGCCAGGAAACATTTTGCAGCAAAAATAGAGCACGAAAAAGACATGCTAGACTACTCCATAATTCCAAACAGTGGCATGAATGGATAGAGCATAACCATATGTTCAAAACACCCTTACTGAAGTATCTATAAATATGCATGGATCTCTCTGTAGCAACATGTTTACATGGCATCACAATAACAGCAGAACAGGGACTAAAATCAGCAATATCACGAAGCCTAGTTTGCATGCTTGTGCTAGTCACCACATTGATCACAAAAATACATGGCATACACCCCTGTAAAGCTGGCATGGCATAGATCAAAGCATATGTAGGGCTCAAGTTCATAAGATGCACACATTAATCATGGCAAAAATGACAAAAGTGCAAGTTCTGTTAAGAAACGGAAACTAACATCACATATCCCTCTTCCAACAGCATTTCGGGCATCAAGATGAGCTCAAATGTAAATGATGCAATGGAATGAAATGATGTACTCTTTGAGGCGAACAATTTAGTATGCTACACGCCCAAAACGGAGCCACGAGTGCAGAGTTATGACGCGATGAAAATGCAACAAAATATCTGACAGATAATAACTTAGACG